>NC_135265.1:123734782-123889782 GCF_051311805.1 Agelaius phoeniceus
TGAATCTTACCTCTAGAACATTGTTCTATGCTCTTTGACCTGCATGTTCCTTCTTATGAAAGTAAGAGTTCTGCAAGCAAAGATAAAGCCTGTCTGGAAAGGAGAGTTGATACTTGTCAAGATGAGCCAACTTTATTTTCCAGAATCTTGTCTATAAATGCCAGATCTTCTTGAAAGTCAAGGCCTCCTCCCAAATTCTGGACTCCATCTATTCCCAAAATTTGAAAATTATTAAAGTTGCTCTGGAAGGTAGAATATAAAATTGTCTTATTTCATATAATTTCAGCAACAAAGAAAAAAATGTCCCTCACCCTACTGACAATTGTTTCCCCCTCCCCCCTTTGATAACATACAAATTATAACAGTGAAGTATTTACTGTGTGGCAAATGGTCAGTGTCAAAATCCACAATGTTTACAATAGATTCAAAACTTTATATGGCCTTCAGCTGAGTTCTAAAATACAGATATCCAAAGTTTTGTAACTACAAGTAGAGGAATTATTTCAATTGTCATGGTTCTATATTTAGCATTATTTTCCACCATAACCACATCAGAGTAACTAGAGATTAGAATGCCTGTAGAACACATATATCATGTTGACAAGCCTAATATTAAATATAAGAATTTTTATTTTGCCATTTTTCTTGACACACATTCAAGCATCTTCAAAACATAGGCTTTGCATGTCTGTACATGTAGCTTTTTTTTAAAATTACTGTAGAGAAATTAGGCAGGGAATCCATCCTAATAAAAATACTCCTCCAGAATAGTCCTCACACAAAAATGAACCCTCCAGGAGTGACTGGCTCATGTGACAGATAATGTTTAACTAAGAAATTAGCACTTATGTGTTAGTACAGGATAGAACTAGCTTTTTCTTTTAAAATAAATTTTTAAAAGCATATGGAAGTTTAGGAGAATGTATGGTGATATAAAAAGATACCACTGAAAATGCAAACAGGGCTTCCCAATAAACTTCCCAGTTAGCTTAGTGGTAGATTACTTTCATTGAAGATTTTATATATTATATACCTGTAGATTGAGAACTTTGTGAAAATGAGGAAAATTATTTCCTTTTTCATATTCAAGCTTTTCAAAGAACCTTAAAACAAATCAGCTAACTTAGAACAACAGTGACAAAATACTATAGGACTTCTATAAATCATACAATGAAAGACATTCTAAACTAAATCCCATGTTTTTTTTATATTGCTTACATTCTGGTTGTACCCAATGGAAAAATGCCTTCTTGGAAATCTATCCTCTTCTAATTTGGCTGGTCAGGTGGGAATCAAACTGGCTTTTGCCAAAACAATAATATTACTGGTTTCAGCAAGGTTGCCATGAGTCCTGTTAGGAATAGATACCATGTTTTAGGGGCCCACAATGCTATTGTTTATCACTGATGTCTGGAAAGCTTGGTAAATGGTGCAATATCAAACAATGGTAAGTGAACCAAAGTAGTGAGGGGTTTTTGGTTCTCAGTGGTGTAGTACTTAGACCAATGGAAAATGAAATGTAATTAAGGCAAAGAAATTATTTTTCAAATAATAAGACCTCCCTACAAAATATGAAGAAAAAACCAAACCCAAACCCAACCAAGACAAACCAGGATCTAAACTATATATGACCACAGTAACTTTGCAAGCACCTTTTGGGCAGGAAGGGTCTTGGTGGGGGTGTTTCAAAAATAGGCAGAGATGAACTGAATGGGATTTTGCAAGAAAGCCAGTTCAACACTGTAGGAACCATCAAAGTGAAAGCTAGATTGCCTGCTGGCTTGGGGTCTGATGGGGACAGTCCCTCAATAGTGGGTGATTTGTAAGCTCACATTCTTATTTCAAACAGTAGGTTGCCTGCTCCCTGCTGTTTGAAGTGAATTTAATACTCATAGACACATCTACAAGTTGTTTAGTCTGACTGAAGTGATAGGTGGTGGTGTTTAGTACCCCTGCACCACGTGATGGGGCTGCTTTGTGACCCTTCTTCCACAACTCATGCCTTCAGGACTCAAGCATCAGTAGGCCAGGCTGCGATATTAGTTGAACAGCTTCTTCCCAAAGAAAATCAGAGAACTGGGAGGGAGTGAGATCACAGCCTTCTGGGAACCTTTTTTCTAAATCCTACAGATTCTTGGGTGCAACATGTATTTGCAGAAACTCTATGGCTTACATAGTGTTATTACAAAGACAAACATATCCTTGCTGCCTATGGTAATTTCAGAGATTTCATGTCACATTTATGAGAACAAAGATCTTAAAGCTGATGGCCTGGCCAAAAATCAATCTGGGTAAAAATACTCTGCACCCTCAAATTCCCCACTTGTTTCCACAGAGAAATTTCCTCTCCAAAGCTACGTGGTACAGCATGGCTGTAGAGCAATAAACAGCTGCTCTATTTCTCCCCTACCCCATATATTATAGGCATTACACAGAGACTGTTTATACCAGTTTAGAACCTGCTAGGGTGAAAAATACTATCTACATTTAAAATTAATTATCTATATAATCTTCTGGTGTTTTGCCAGAACATGGTTCTTTTGCTTTTACCCCATAGCTATTAATTGCTATAATTGCTATTTTATTTCTTACACATATTTATCAAGTAGTTATCCATACTGTCTGTCTGATGACCCTGTTAATATTGCATAAAATTCTCCTGATCAAATTGCTTAGGGTTTTTATTGGATAACTCACCATTTCAATGAGACACAATTGTTTTAGAATAGATGGTGTGAAAAGTATATGGTGATAAGTCATTATTTGTTCAAAAAAGATTTTGTTGACACTAGTATTTAGTCATGTTATATGCAGGAGCTAATTCAATGTCAAGGTGTTAGAGCTCACTTTTTTAAATCCTTGTTTTCAGTTCAAAAGAAGAAATCTTGTAGGAGTGCTTAGTTTGAAGGCACAGTAGAAAGCTGAACATTAATTAGGCGTGGAAGAAAGTCCACCTGAAACTTATTTTAAATAATTCCTGGTTCTGTCATGTTTTACCTTTCCTTTTAAAATATAATTTATAAACTGTTTCTATAAGAAATATTTCATAATTCTTTTAGTTCATTTATCTGTTTACTGGTTTATGAATCTTGCATGATGTTCTGTAAATACTTTCATTTTCCATTATTCATTAAAGGGATTCTTTCTTTCTTTCTTTCTTTCTTTCTTTCTTTCTTTCTTTCTTTCTTTCTTTCTTTCTTTCTTTCTTTCTTTCTTTCTTTCTTTCTTTCTTTCTTTCTTTCTTTCTTTCTTTCTTTCTTTCTTTCTTTCTTTCTTTCTTTCTTTCTTTCTTTCTTTCTTTCTTTCTTTCTTTCTTTCTTTCTTTCTTCCTTCCTTCCTTCCTTCCTTCCTTCCTTCCTTCCTTCCTTCCTTCCTTCCTTCCTTCCTTCCTTCCTTCCTTCCTTCCTTCCGCCACTTCCTTCCGCCACTTCCTTCCTTCCTTCCGCCACTTCCTTCCGCCACTTCCTTCCGCCACTTCCTTCCGCCACTTCCTTCCGCCACTTCCTTCCGCCACTTCCTTCCTTCCGCCACTTCCTTCCTTCCGCCACTTCCTTCTGCCATTTCCTTCCGCCACTTCCTTCCTTCCACTACTTCCTTCCTTCCCACTTTCTCCATGACACTCAGACACTCAGACACACATATTCCTCATGTTGGTCTAGTTGGTCTGTCAGGAAGGGTTGATCTTTTGCATCTCACTAGACTTCAGGCACAGGAAGTGAAGAAATTATTGCCTGTGTGAGACTCACAACTCCCTGTGACCATTGGTCCCATGAAAATGAGAGGAAAAAGATAGATTAGCTGGGATTTGTGGACTGGGAATCCCTAGTCTGGAATTCATAGACAATTATGACCAGAGAGGTTTGCTTTCTGCATTACACAGACCATAAAACTTCTTTGAGTCTTTCATATAATGCAGAAAATAAATGCTTGCCTATAGCCAAAGTGAGCTGAGCTCAGAAACCTGCATTCCTTTCTGCCATTGCACAGTCTGCATCACTTACTGCCCCAGATGTCTTACAGGCCATTCATGGTGGAGTATTTTGCTTCTGGTCTGTCACACAAATTTGAACAGCAACCTGATTATACAAATAATTGCAGCATTCATTATTGATAAGACTTGGAAAAGATAATGTGTTACTTAATGTATTTTAACTTTATGTATTTATTGTAGACAACTTTAGGTGGATGATGGCTTCAGATACATGAAGGATTGCACAGCATTCAACAAATTAACAAAAATTTTTCTGTTTACTTTTATATGTGCATGAAAGTCATGATGAGTCAGCTGCAACATAAACCATTGATGCAGCAGCTCTTCAACACAGTTTGCCTGTTTGGAAGCATCAAGAGAATTAAAAATAGTTTCTTTATGCAATCTGGGCAGTTTAGGTGTATTTAAAAAACACAACCCAAAACAAATTTACCCTAAGAACTTGAATGAAGAAGCTTTTTTCATGTTATGTCTAAACCCCACAGGATACTTTATCATGCAGTACTCTCTTTCCTACCTCTTTCAAACTAATGAAATGCTACTGACTCTGAACAGCATTCCTCAAAGGGTAGGCCTTCTAACAAAATCACTTAAAGAGAATTCAGACTCTTAAAGAGAGATAAAGAGAAATTATATTCACCAGATAGCCATTATTTTTCTAATTCTCATAGCATAGGTGCCATAGCTATTATGACAATTAAAAATTATTAATTCTGCGTCACAGATTGAGTCATGAATCATAGAAAATGGACCAAAATCTTACTGAAGTAAATAAAATTTAAAAGCCTTGCAAGAATTAATAATGTAGCACAAACCACGTAGCAGTTGAGTTAAGGTGAGCCAATGTTTTGGGTGTGGTGGCACAGCAGGATAGCTTCTGCAGACTTTGCACTTTGGAGGAAAGGCCTTGCTGCATACCAATCTGGGCAATAAAAGAGTCACTGTTTTTCAGTAGCAAACATTAAAACCAGGCAGGAAGAGGCATCTTTTAAACCAGGCAGAGCAGCACATTAGCACAGAAATGTTGCTTTTGGAAGCCCAGCTAACACCAGGTTTTGGACCACTTCCGATACATTAAAATAGCAAAGCAGCACGGGCTGACTGATGATACCTGTCAATGTGGTATCTTCCAAGCATCAGTAATATCCCTGATACAGATTTGCCAGCTAGGGAAGAACTGCTGAGTACTTTGGGAACAGAGTAGAGGATGAAGCAATCTGGGCTATGAGAGCAAGGAAAGATGAAGCACATCTGATGACTTGTTGGGAGAAACTCCATTCCATGCCACATATGTGCCAGATGTGTTATGCCACAGTTCTCAGTCAGAAAAAAAAAAGAAAAACTGAACAAAACAACAATAATAAAATCAATCAATTAAACAAACACAACCAAAACCTCAATAACTACCAAAACCAATAGCTGAATGCCATATTCTCCAGAGAAGTTGCAACCTTTTTTGCCTTTTCAAGCCTTCTGCAAGATGCTTTAGCTGCAAGCTCAGACATTATGTGTTTTTCCTGGAATGGCTCCCATTTCACTTATAATTTTTAATGTTATTGTCCCAGTTACTAAGTAACATAAATTTGCCATACACATCCTTCCCTTTAAATGCTATTCCTGTGTTACACTTGATACTTTAAATCACCCAGTCAATTCATTTATGCACATAGAAGGATCAGAGAAACAACAGGTTTTATAGACTGAAATATTGAAGTGCTTTAACTTCAACAAGCTGTAGCTTTGTTTAATGTAAAGTGTTTATTTGTAAGTCAGTGTTCCAGTCTTCCATGCTAAATAAGAAGATTATTTTTTTAAAAAAGAGTGTATTTTTGAGATATTAAATGTATTATGAAGTAACCCAATTCTATAGAAAATGAGAACTTTTCAGAAGTGATGTAGCCACATCCAACCTCAGCTGACAGAAGGATAAGTAACTTTACATTTAAAGCAGTGAAACATTTTGTCCCTTGATTGAGAATTATAGACTCCCACATTTGTAATGCTTATTTTAGGCTTGCATAGCTCAGCTTTGAGTCACTGGTCAACTCATTATGATTATGCATTCACTGTTGAAAGTGCTATCTATTTTCTCTGCACTCTACAAGTACTCCCACAAGGCAAACTTAAATTCCCACGGAGGTATCTCTGGAGGCATTTGTAAACTTGGAGTAACTCCTGCATACTTGTCTTTTTATCTCTCTTTTCAAGTGACAGAGAAGTAGCAATGGGAATATCTAATATGCCAAGATGTGCACTGTCAGATTCTCACCACCCCCCTTCCGTCATCCTGTCTTTGTTAGGCCAGGGTAATTAGTTCTTCTCATGGCTGGTAATTAAAGCCAGATCTCATGGACCTAAACACTTTGGGAAAGAAGATTAATGATAGGGCCTCCAGTTTTGGGACTCACAAAGGTGGGGAAATTGTAACGAGTGGGAGGAAGAATGTGGAGGAAAGAAGGTCTGTGCACTAATTGGAGAAAATGGCAAACACATGACTTCTGGGAAGGGAAGAGTATTATGGCATTGTCTCTCCATTTTTGTAAGACATTTGCTTGCAGTACATTTCCCGTTCCTTCAACTTGAGTGCCCCAGGAAGGATAGAAATAATTTTCTTCCCACTAGGAAATGCAGATAGAAGAGTGTGGAGGCAGCAGCCACCCAGTATGACTGAGAGTGGCTCAGCTTTGACTGATAACTGCGCCCCAGATATGGTCAGGGCAAGGGCTGCCCACCAATGTATTCTTTGTATCCTACTGTTTTATTTTAGAATCTCAGAGAGAGATTAAAAAACCTGTCTTCCAAGATGCTGATTGATGTAGAGTTTTGTGGATTTTTGTTTTCTTTGGGTTTAAAAAAAAAAATAAATTAAAAGTATTAGCTTTTGAGATTTCATCCCCCCAACCCCAAAAAACTCATTGATGAACTTGAAAAATTTTGAAGCAAACTATTTGAGACAAAATGTAAAAAATCTGATTTAGTTCTTCATGTATACATCTGTATCAGCATTCCTAGAATTATAGAATGGTTTGGGTTGGAAGGGACCTTAAAGATTTTTTAGTTCCAACCCCCCTGAGAAGGGTATGGACAAATTAAAACTCTTAAATTCAGTGGAATTTATGTACATCTCATGTCCAAGAACAGGCCATAAGTGCTTGATTGCAAGATCAGCTGTTGCTGTTATTAAAGTTTTGTAGTACTAGAACACTAAAGGGACCTTTATCTAATTAGGATCCCATTCAAAATTGGAATAAAAATAAATCTGTTGTGTAAGGAAGAGTCCACTCTAACACTGGGAGACAGTTGAAGTGTATTTTGGAGGAAGGAAACAAAAGACAGAGAAAGAAGAGATAAAGTGGAAAAAAATAAACTCTTTCCAAGCTGAGTGACTTTAAGAATATGCAGTGAAGTCTTGGTCAGTTCTACACCTTTGTTTGGATCCCACTTGCAAATAGGCTTGAAACTGAGCTAAAAAAGAAAAATCAGCTCACAATAAACAGAAAGAAGTCAAGTCATACAAGTCCATGTGCCTGCTTTTGTTGGTCTTAACTCACAGTCTTTGAGGAAAAACACAGCCTGAGATTTAACTCCCATTTAAATGATTAAAATAAGCAGCTCAGGGAGGGACAGTTTCATTTACTTCTGTTCCAGGCCATACCTATTCTATGTGAACTACCCCTAAGCACTACTCAACAATGACAAAGCTAATCTTAAAATAATAAGGAAGTTGTCCCATTAGGTTCTCTAGTTACATAGAAACTTTTTCCATCTCCACAAATGCAAATTAATAGGAAAATTAAAGAGCCGGATCCTGGCCACAGAAATCTGTTTCCCTGCTTCTTCTCTCTAACATGAGTCAGTTTTATACATGAATTTTTACCAGGTGTGGAAATGTATGTTAGCACTGAGATTCTGTAAAACTTCTAATTCAATGGAGCTTTACGTGTCTGAACTCCAAATATTTAACTTAGGTTTATTGGCTCGCTGCTTTTTAAGGAACCTTATGTGGATTAAACTCTGCCTAGTAGGCCGTGTATGTTAAGTTTCCAGCAATAATTTTCCCCCTAGTTTCTCAATTTCTTTTACTGAGGATCACAGAAAGACCAAAGTAAAACTAGTAAACCAGGAAGAGCTTACCTTTTTCAAATATTGCCAGCAGTTTCTAACAGTATCTGTGCTTCATCTTGTTATTTATTTGAGTCACTTTTTTCAGAGTGAGCTCCAAGTTTTAGGCAATAACTTGCATGACTCAGACCTTGGAATGACAGTAAAAAAAAGGTCATTCACTAAGAGCATCTACACAAATTTTCATGTGTGTGCACATGCATATATATCAACTAAGGAGGAAAAAATACTCATCAGATGTTCTGCTGCACAAAAAAAAGGGCTTTTATACACTCTCAAAAATGTAAGAGAGAGCAGAATGGGAAACTGGTGTATTATGGTATATTTAAAACAACTAACGTGCAATTCAAACCTTGGCTGAAGCCAAAGCAGGCTTCGGATGCCAAGACCTGAAAAGCAGATCCCTACAAAGTGTGAAAAAGATTATTGAAAACTGATCCAAGTGTTTAAAGGATTAGCAAAGCAAAGGCGGGCTTGGATTTTCTCTGACCTGACAGTACTGGCTTTTGAGCCAGCTTCCAAGAGTTTTCAGTATTCTTCATTGTTGTGGTGGCTTGTGCACTTTCTAGAAGGTCGTGACTAGTGACAGAGGCTGGATTAACTGAGAAATTTACAAAGTACAGAATTAAAACTCATGGGTTGATGAGGGTCTAATTAGCATTTTAGAGGCTGTGGAACCATAAAAGTTACAGTCTCTCCAGGGAATGGAAGAGTGACTGAATGTTTTCTGAAGGAACTTGTAGTATACTTCTGGGACAGGAAGAGCCATCAGAACAGACCTAATGCTAAAGAAACAGTGTGGGAAAAGTTCAAAGGCTCATTTGGACCTATTTATCTCATGAAAAAGAACTGAGACCATAAAGATGAATGTAACAACTGTTAAGAAAAATAAAGTAGGTAAAAATTTTCAGTGGCAGAGGGTTGAGACAAGAACTAATTGGTTTTTTAGTGTAGGCTTGAGAGTATGTGATTGTTCATATGCAAGTAAATAACTGCCATAAATACACTAGTCGTCCTGACTAAATTAAAAGGTAAGTAAATATTTGCTTAAAACTATTTTGCTACAAGAATTATATTTATGATAGTATTGTCCAGATTTCTGTCCCCAATACTTTTTATTTATAAGTTTTTCTCCTGATATTACAGTAAAGAGTAATCCAAAATTCAGAACATTTTGATTCCTATTGTTTCAGGCTTTTGCAGATTGCTGTTACAGAAAGAAAAAAGAATGTGTGATCTGTAGTGATGGTGGGAAGACAAGTGTTAATATTCAGTCCCGGCCAGTCTGGCCATGTACGAAGCAGAAATGTACATTTTTCTAGAGGGTGCAATTCAGATTATTTTACAGAAGTAAGAGAAAACTTAGAGAAAAAAAAAAAAAGAAGGCATGAAAGAAGGAGAAGAACAGAATAAAAGGAATAAGAACCAAAATCTTCCAAGTCCTTTTTCATTTCTGACCCAGATCATGAATGCATTTGCCTGACTAAGTTCAAAAGTAATCTGCTAGCATTTAGCTCTGAACTTTTTGCAAATGCGTGACTGTGAGTGTTGTGCAAGATAGGACATACATTCTTCAAGTTAAATAAACATAATGAGCAGATACAAGTTATATCCTGGAACTCTATGCTTTCTTCATATTTTTTAAATGTTAGGAGGACAAATTGGATATGGGAAATTTTAATCACCTTTGTTGTAAGCCAGTCTCTTCAAAGGGCTTCCGGAGCAAAGCAAGCCACAGCCTGATTGATCATTTTTAAGGGGATTCTATTGGCCACACATTTACTCAAAGCCAAGTCTTTTTATATTTTCTGTGACAAAAGTAATCCTGGTTAGGTTCACAAGGTGAATATAGAAAAAAACCCAAGAGAATGAGAACTAGAAGAAACTTGTATTTCTCATTTTCAGGCTTACGATACACAGTGTTTCCCACCTTCAACCATATGGGAATTCCTCTCCCACAAAAATAACTGAGTAACCAAACCTTTTTGCTCTTCTTTTCTCAGGAGACATGAAACAACTAGAAGCACTCAGAAATGCTGGATAGTCCTAATAAGAAAACTCTGTGGAAAACAAAAACAACTCCTAAAAACTTTACATATAACCTGCTTCATCTTCATGCAAAAATTGACTTTGTTGTTTACTGCTGCACTCAGTTTTTAAAACAGTAATAACAAGGAAGAAATTTACAGTCATTTAAGCACTGTGGACAGGCGTTGCTAAGCTGCAGTGCTTTGGCTACTGATAAAACAAATTAGCATCAGAGTAAGAATAGGACAAGATAGTGCTATGACAGAAATAATATAAGGAATACTAAGAACCCAGGTGTACATAATTAAGATTGTAATTCAAGCAAAGGGTTCTGGTGACATCATTTATCAATGTCACTGCAAACTCTCAATGGAATTACAGCTTTGTATGTAGAATTCAGATATACGTGATTTGTTAGAATACATGAGGAATGTTTCTATTAAAAGTAGACAGACAATATGTTAACCTCAACTAGTGGTGGTGACAGGATGAGATACAAAGAGAAGAGGGTTTTTTTTCCTATTCTAGCAGAAAAGAAGGATGGAACAGTCAGACTATTTCTAAGATATTTGGAAATTAAATTTATTGAAAATACTGACTAAGGGCTTTTCATCCCCCCAAAAAAGCAGAAAAGGTTTCAGTTCTAATGTGATACAATATGTCAATAAAAACCAGAGTTTTACTGCAAAAATGAACAAAGGAACAGCTGAAACTACTTATTTGTCCATCTCATAGTGTAGGACAAAATCACATTAAAATAAGCTCAAGAAAAAATTTCCATTAAAAGGATGGTATAAAATATTTACAATTAAACACACAGTAAGGCTAGTAGTAAATTATTAATTGCAAATTAACTCATTTTTAGGAGGAAAAAAGAGTGAAGATTGGTGCTTGTAAATACATGTGCTGAAAGGAGATTATAATCCTTACTCTTTCTGAATGTCTGATTCTCATTTTATCCTTATAGCCAGAATACTTTTGTGAACATAATTAAGAAACAGAGGGCCCACAGCCTGTGAGAATTTTAAAGGCCTTAACTGAACTTAAATGCTAATTTATGCAAAATCACATTCTTAAATTACTCTCCTAAATATAATTTCAATGCCAAACTACTTGTTACTCAGTTACGTTGTGGATTTTTCAGCCTTGCTCTGATGCCCACAGACCTTGCACAATGAAAGTGAACAGAATCTCCTTGAGAAAGCATCACTCAGGAAATAGTGATGCCTCCCAGAAATACAGTGCAGAATGGTGTGAGCTTGATGGTGTGAGGCTTGACTACTGAATAATTAGGGAGAAAGGTCCTAATCCATGCAGGGAAGAAAAGGTTTCCTTTGACTTGATAAACTTAGCACTAAATCTTACCTGCATGAAGTGCCTACAGCTGTAGCCATAAAAATTCACCAAATTAGTCAAGGCACTGAGGATTTTTCAGTTTTGGTCACTTTCTGAAGTACTCTAATTAAACTCTATAAATTGCATTCCATTTTAAGTGTACAGCAAAACTTGTGATGCTCTTGAATACAATCTAAAATGTGTTTCTGGATTCTATATGGTCACTGATAATATCACCAATTTTTCAAGATTATCATGTGTTCACTGCAATACTATCTCAAAAGGTAATATATTCTCTGAAACTTTCAGCAAGTGCTGACTGATGTAATACAGTCATGGAGTATTTAATTCTTATTAGAGAGTTGTGGGGGTTTTAGTTCTCTGTTGCTGAAGTACATAACTTTTATGAAAACTGAAATGCAAAACTACTTAGGGACTTGTAGCAATGCTTCTAGTCCAAGTTCACAAGTCTTGAAAGTCTAGTTTTGTACATTATGCTTGAGGAGAATAGCTTGAGCAGGAGCAGTTTTGACCTTGAGTAACTTAATTTGGAAAGGAAATTTGGCCAAACTTGCTCAATGCAGGAGTTCTCATCAAGGATTAATGCAGAGGATCAATATGAACTTTTTATAGCAGACTATTTTTGAAAGAGGACAACAAAAGGTTAGAGTATTTTAAAACTTGAAAAAGCAGATTAGTATGACTTAAAGTGGGCAGTATAGGAATGAGAATGGAAAAGCAGGGATCTTGATTTCATGCCAGCATTTAGTAATACTATACAACTAAAATACAGAAAAAACTGACTTTAAAATTTAATTTTTTTATCTTTTTGCAACCATAGCTGAGTTTGTAAATATTTGACTACCCTGTCTCTTCGTAGTGGCACTGAATGATAAACACTTATGATTACAATTGACTGATGTTACTATCACAATTTTTCTATTTTCTACAAGGTCAAAATTGCATATAAACATATGTCTTTATTTGAAAATTTAAAGACTTAATTACCATCTAAACAAAAGAGTTATAGAAAACACATAAACATAGCTCTTCCTTGAGTTCCTGTATGCACAAATCCCACTCCTGAAGTGTAAGAGCTCCTGTAATGGGGAATCAGGCCCCTTAATTGCCCTGTCAGTGGCAACAAATATTTATGCATGACCTTATGCTACCTTACCTAAGGAGCTAAAGGACAGATTGATCCCACTTACTGTCCCCATCACTGTCTCCTTTCCCCTTGCCTCTCCCTTAACTACAAATCAAACTCTAATATGGCTTCTTAGCCCAACTCACATCTGACATTTTTCATGTGGCAGGCTCACAAGAGCTACCTCCCCACGTGCCACTTCTGTTCAGCAAGATCCATGAGCACTGGGGGTGTTTAGGAAATCCAGAAGATATGTCCAGCTACCTGGAGCCATCGCAGCATACCCATCCTGTGACAGATTCCAGTGCATTTCAATCCATTTTAGAATACTGTTAAAAGCCTGGTTAACATCTTTGTAGATGGCACTAAATGTGTTTTAAAAAATATTATCTAAGCTTTATGCAAAATTAAAAATTTTCTAGCATGATTATTTAATTCAGGATCTCAAAATCTTCTGTTTCTGACACTTGCTAAGGCAAGTAGTTTCCTTTTCTTAGGCCTCTTCATTCTTGACCTGTCCTCTTTTGAAGCAGGGCAAGCTAAGTTCCTGAAAAACAGCAAATGGTTTTGCCAGATAAGCAATATTCTTGGCCATAACAGCCATTTAACATGGGTTGAAATTTTATGGGGCAAGTAAATTTTCTCATCTTCCCCTTATGTTTTTTTCCCTGAGGATGAGTCAATGGCATCAATTCTCTTTATTCAGACTGGGAGGGGGGAAAGGGTATTTGTCAGACAATGGTCTCTCACCCCTGAAATTTCCATTCTTTGTTCTCCTTTTCCTCACTCATTTCTGTAATCCCTGCCTCCCAGCTGAGTTCCTATACCCAAACATTTGGTATTTCTGTTCTTTGGACTCCAATTCTTGTCTTCTCTCTCCTTGAAGCTGACTGTATGTTTAAAGAGAGATGGAAATGCTTCAGGTGATGGAGAACAACCATTTTCCTTTTTCTCCAAACCTCTCCATTCTAGTTGGGAAGTTAACTGGGGTTTAGTGATATTTTCAATAATGGCTGGTTGATACAATGTTTCCAAATGTGAACTCTACTTTCAACAGCAGAACAATAAAGATGTAGTGCTTAATAATGAAGAACAGCATTTTTTATTTTACAAAACAAGCCTCTCAGCTTCAGTGGTGTTATTCATGAATAACACCTTGTGCATATGCATTATGAGACAGTACTTAATTGAATGATTGCATAATATGTTGTTCCACAGAATAAAATATGAAATATTCATTAGGCCAGAGAGGGAGTTAGAATGCCTGGTGGTTAAATCACTCACCAGGGAAATCCAGCTCCTACTCCTTCCTTCAAGTTAATATGAAAGTAGTTTATACAAAAAGGCTTTAAAAGCAACTAGGATTGTTTTCCCCAAAATCTACTATACTCTCATGGCTAGTGTACTATCCCAACAGGCAGGAGTATGTTCTGAATGGGGCATGGAAGGACACAGTTAAACACAGATCACCTGCATCCTTTCATGTAGTTAAAGGAGTCAGATCTGCCTCAACCAGGCAGCTGGGTTTAATGGAACCAAAAAATCCCTACTGTGTTTATTTTTCAGGAAATGGTTGTCTTGGTATAGGTGCCTCATTCAGGAAAGGGTTTCCAGATGTGACTCCAGAAGAGAAGGAAGAACTTTATGCAGTCTAAATCCACACTCAGTTAAGTCCCTCTGTGAAACACAGTGCAAGCAGCCTGTGTGTATCCTAGGCTGAAAGCAGAGGGTTCTCCACTCACTTTTAGCTGCTTTGAGTCATCTCTAAAAACCCAGCTCACTTCATGCCTTGAGCTGGGAAACAGGATGGTGGTAGGACACCAAAATTATTGTAATGAGCTGCAGTTCAACACCTAAATCCTGTTGCAGATTTAACCTTTGCTAATCTGTGAGGTGGAAAGATCTTCAGGAGACATATTTAGGTAAAGTAATACCTAAATAATGACCTCAAAAAATTATATTAATCTCATAATCATTGTGCCTGTTGGAATCATAAGCAAGCTTATTGAATTGATAGGGGAAAACAAGTTTGAAATGGATAAAATTAGGAGGAGAATAATGCTTCTTTAAAAAATTAATTAAAAAATTATTTACATCTCAGACAACAATCAGCACTGTCAAGTATGTGTTTTATGAGTTACTGGTAAATAGAAAGCAATAAAAAAAGGCTTTTGATTTTGTGTAGGCTATCACAGAGAGGCATTCTCCTGGCATATTTATTTTTGCATTTATTCAGGAAATAAAAGAGAAAGTGAGACTGGGGAAATAGCTCACTCTGGGGAGACAGAATCAGTCAGAATAAATAAATATGCCCAAAACAATAACAGAAGCAAATGTGGCACCAAATATCACTGATAGACAAAGAATGCATTAATTCAGCATTGCAAATTACTTTTGCTTAAGGCAGATGTACTTGCTATACCCTCTTAATTATTGCTCTTCTCATCAGTTTGCAACTCAAAGCACATTCTCTCAGTAGCAATTAGGGAATGATATAATTATATGAAGCTTTAGGAGCAAGAGAAAGCTTCTGAATCAAAATGCTAGAGAATTTTTTTCAAAGTTTGCATTGTAACAGATGCCTTGTGCACTGTCCGTCTGGGGAACCCATTCCACATCTTTGGAGGCTCAGCAAGCAATCTGCATCAACAGACACTTGATTTTTATATCATCTTTTCAACCCACCTTCTCTTTGAATGCTCAGCCTCTTCCCAGGCATGGAGAAGACAGAAGTAGGTGGCTGCTGAATTAAAGGGTTCAGCTTCTTGGCTCCTGTTCATCCAAGGAGTGTTTTCCCTTGAGGACATTCTGTTTATATATACACACAAGCATCTGTAGCTCTAGGGAGATCTCTCTCAGTACCTGACTGGTCCTAGAAGAAGCAGCTGCTGGACAAAGGCAGGGAGCAGAAACTCTTGTGTGTTTGTCTGCTTTTGTGTGTCCAAAGGATAAGAGGTCTATTAAAGTCTATTTCTTACACCAGCAGGACAAAGTTTCAGAGCCTATCTGCCATCATCACCCAGGGGCCAGGAGTCTAACTCACTCTTTTTTTCTTCACTGACACTCATGCACTGATGAGCTAGAACATTGTTAAGAACATTTCTGTCTAAATCCACCTTTTAGTAAAAAGTCCAGGTTCTTTCAGCAGATCAACCCAAAAGATATGCAGGTTCTTAGAAGTACACTAATGTGAATATAGATCAATGTATATGGACTGGCTAAAGTTCAAGGTTTTATGAAAGCAGTCACCATAGGGAACTGCTCCTCAGTTTAAGAGTTCATAAGAAGACAAAAATTTGCTGCCTTCCTATTCTTTTGGGCAGTGAGTTTAGGATACTGTCCACAAATGAAAAATAGTGAATTTCTTTCTATACTCAGTGTTACAATTTCTTAATTCAGATGAAGACTAGAATGAATATTCATTAAAGCTGGTAGTACCATTAAAATAATTAAGATGATGGCAGTATTAAAAAAAAATAAGTACAGATGTGGTACCTTTAATATTTTGGGCAGTCACTTTGAAACTGACACTTTCCCATCTGCTGTGTTTTATATAATGACCTATGTTCTTCTTAAAGATAAAACAAGAAATAGGGTATTTAGTTTTGAGAAATCCTGATTTTTTCTACTTTAGATGGAAGAGCAGATTTACAGTCAGCCATAACAGCCATTTGACATAGGTTGATATTTTATAGAGCAAGTAAATTTTCCCAGTTGCATAAGTGGTAGTAATTTGATTTTTGGAAATAATTAAAAATAAGATAAATATTTCTCAAATCAATCAAAGAGGGAAAGAGCTAAAGATTGAGAGAATTTGCCAGTAAGGAGCCTATTTATTTACAGTTGGCCTCTGGAATCTTAATTTTGGTAGAAATTTTGCCAACATGTTAAACATCTTGAAGTGTGCAAGTATGAGTAACTTTATTCACTTGTCCTAAGTGGAGAAATCTGTCGTAAAATATTCAAAAACTTCAATTTCTATGTTTTTTCTTTGGAATAAGATATGTCCTTTTTTTTTTTTTTTCCTTTTGCATTAGTATTGATCATCATTATTTTGGGAGTGTATCAGCCTAAGAGAAACTTTATATGAACTTAAGTAGGTCTAAGGTTGGGATTGTTGCAGAGTTTCTCAAAAACTGGCCAAACAGAATTCAAGTACAGCCTTGGCTTAGGCATCTACAAATAAGACTTATAAAAAATTAAGAAAAGCTACCTTTGCAGCTTACAATTCCTTTGTTTATGAGAATATTCCCTTTAAAAATAAATTTCTGTATCATAGTAAGAATTTCTCAAACCATTCACATGTGGTGAGGATGTCATGCTACTGTTGCTTTCCATGGAAGGCAGTTCATTAATGAAGAATATTACATTTTAGGTCAATGTCAAAGAACAGGTATTACAGCCATTATCATCCCAAACTGGGTTCCCATCCATTCTAAGTGGATTTTACAGTAATCTGAACCAACATGTCAATAGTAACCCAGAAGACTGGGACTGGGACTGATAATGCCTGTGAGATGGCACATGGGTACGGAGGGGATAGTTCCAGTAAGATCCATGTTCAGCCTATGAACCATAGTTTTTCACAATGGTGTGTCAAACTATAAATATATTATCTGGCTAATAGTGTGCATTTGGCTTTACATCAGAGATCCAGTTCTTCTGGAGGCTCATCTCTTCCCCTTCAGGCAGGTGTTAGCCCAAATGAAGAGCATAGCAGGGAGTCAGGAGGTAGCTCTGATTCATTCAGGATGAGGTAGTGGCCATAAAAATGGATGAAGATAAATAATGATAAAACATATGGAGGGGAAAATAATGGCAGAATTGAGATTAGGACAAGAGGTCATAAGTACAGCCAGATCATATTACAGCAAAATGACTGTGATTTCAGGACACCACACCAGAAAGTTTAGGTGATCACAGGAGGAATTTGGCTGATTTATAAATTAACTGAAAAGAAAAATCAACTAACTATTCATTTGAAGTGTGCTTTCAATAGAATTCCATGTTCTATTCCAATTTCTGACTTGAGAAGGAATATAATGCTGGCTGATCTAATGGAAGCAATTATTGATAGTGTGGGAATTTGGCTGGGGTAGAAAAGTTGTTGCCTCACTGCAGCAAATTTCCAGTGAAGGTAATTATTGACTAAGGATTCCAGTTTATGATAATCTGTAAACAGAAATTAGAAAGAAACAGAAGACTGCAAAGACAGTTGGGGCTACATTTGAGTTAAGATACAGTCTCCTTTTTCATTTTTCAGTCCTCTTCAGGGGAAGGGGGCCCATGGATCTCAGGAGTGATGCTAAGGCCATGTTAGCAGGGTGGAGGGCTGATGGCAGTTTGCCACCACGTGGTATGGATTACAAAGGAAGTATGACCTGCACTGGACGAGTCATTTCCAGATGGTTCCCAGATGTGTTATTTATGAAGTCACGGCCTACTTAAACCACATTCCTGGTGTCTTGTCTTCTTTTCCTGCAATGTCCAAGACATTAATGAAGGAATGTATGAGAACCAAATAGCAGACCAGTTGTCAAAAACCAAATGGCAACAGAAATCCTTTCCTGTCTCTGGATATATGTAAATACATATTAGATTAACAAAACCAGCTTTAAACAGCTGATCCCTGAAGAGTCATAGAACTGGCAGTAGTGCATTTTAAGGACAGTACTTATCTTGGCCTCATCATTCCCTTGTGAATCTCTACCATAAAACTTACCACATTATCCTTGATTATTCTCTTCTTATAACTCCTTCCTTCCAAACAGCCCTCTCTCCCTTAGCTTCCTCAGTGCAGATAAAAAAAATCCTATATAAAAAATCTAGGTCATTCTTTAAAATACCAAATAAATCTGGATGAGTGCTGTAGTGTTTCAGATGATCTGACAATGTCAAATACAGTTTGTGGGTTGATTGGTTCGTTGGTTTGTTTGCTTAGATTAGTCAGGTCTGGCAACATGCTGATGTGACTGACTGATCATGCAAGTTTCTTACCAGAAGGTAATTTATTCAGTTTGCGTAATGCATCTGAGGCAATGCAGTAACAGCGCATTAGAGCAGAATTTTCTATTGCTTTTGTTGGTGTGGGGTTTTTTGTCTTTTGTTAGAAATGAATGGAATATGATTTGGGTTTTTTTTTTCCAGTTGCTATAGTTATGAGAAACAATTCCTGAGTCATTGCCAAGAAGGTAGAAAAGAACACTGCAAACAAGCTCCCGCTTTGTAACATCCTAGAGACAGAACTGTAGCAATATGACTTGACATACAGAATAACATCAGTTGGCATAAGTTTTATTGATTACTACCTACCATGTGATGGGCCCTCAGGTTTTAATAAATAAGCTGGGATTCTACTGGTACAAGAAGTAATATAACTGTATTTAAAATAATTCAGAAATATTTATTCTGAATACAGAAAGCTCATGACAGATTATTTTGCATACAACATTTTTATGCAGCTATTCAAAACAGACAGCAACCTGTTTGCTTTCTATTCCCAGAAAGTATGGGATATATATTAACATTGATTTTTCATTACAGTGAGTTGTGTTTCTTTCTCAATTTATTCCCTTGGTGAGCAGCTTTCCTAGGGGGAGGCCAGTGTAAATGAAATCTGAATATGTCCATAATATGAAATAGTGCTGCAAATATATTTAGGGTCAATGGGATTTTTCTATTTATGTAGTATTCTACTTTAATGTAGATACCAAGAAAAATGAATCTCCTATAATCCATTTCAGACAAGTACAGAAAAGCAAAAAAGGATATGTGTGCATCACATCTGGCATAGGTACAAGCACTCAACGATAAAGAGATTGGTCATCTTCATTATGACATAACATTTTTTATCATTCTGACTGTCAGAAGGAGAGAAAAAAATATGGTTGTCATAGAAAAACTCTGGAATCTGTTAGTTTCTGTTAGAAACTTTGTTAATACGATATGTATTAACATATTGTATACGCTTTGTTAATACAATATGAAGTTAATATTAGGGAAGGAAACAGTGATACACAGGTATTTAAGTTTAGGCTGAAGGCATATGGCATTTTATGCATACATTAGAGAACACACAGCTCACAGATTAGTTTGACAAAGAAGTGAGGGAGTAATTTTTTGAAACAAAACCAAATTAACTACCTGGCTTTTACCATTGTTTAAAGTTCAACCTTATTGCACAGATATGTAAGCCAGGTTAAAATAATTTTAGAACAATAACGACTGGCAGGAAAGAGCACATCAGTTGCATCAAAACTCCCATAAGTGGAAGTTAATTGAGGAATGCATTAATATAGTCTAATTATTCCAGATATTTTTAGACATTAAATTATTACAAATTTACATTTCATATTAGCAGACCAAATTAGTTTATACTGTCATAATCTTATCTTTTCTGATTTCCAGTTAAAACTTGATTCCAGTATAAATTCATCATTGTTGTTAACTGTACAGTAAGTGCAATAGATTTGGTCAGTTTTTGTTTCATCCCAATACATTTCCATGAGAAGAGTACACAATTTCTTTTTCTTTCTTTTTCTTATTTAACCTATGTTCTACCACGACTGGTTCCGAGAGGAAATGATTTATAAATTAGCTTCCATCTGAGTTGTATAAAAAATTTATTAATAACAGAAAGTACAGTTCTAGTCCAAACTTTTTGTTCTTAAGCTCTCAATACTGGATGATGAAATGTCTCTACTGTTTTCTACACCTTATGTAGAGATACCAGCAAGGATAGTGCAGTTTGGAGTATTATGTGTGAATACGTATGAGCTGGCAACAGATAATGAACTGATTGCTAACTTAGTCTTTCCATCACATCTCTCCTTGCCATTGCAGTATGACCTAGATTGAATTTGCCACTCACTTAAGATTTTCTGTTCCTCCTTACACAGTCTAAGGTTCTCTTTGATTTCTGAATATTCACACCAACATATATGCCTGAATTGCTGGGAGCTCAGAGCAAAAGCTCCCGTTGTTGGGAGCACAAAAGAGCTAGTAAAAGGTGGACAGAAAGAGGGAAAGAGACTTGACAATGAAAGAATATAATTCAGAACATTAAATGAAATTATCTGGATGATGGGACAAGTTTGCTGAAGACTCAAAAAATGAGGAGTGGTTGGTTTGTCAGAGGGTTGTGCAGCCATCCAGAGGGCTGACAGGAATCTCATGAAGTTCAAAAAGGGGAAGCAAAAAGCCCTGCCAAGCAACAACCCCATGAGCTGGTATCTCCTGGGAGCCAGACACCTTGAAAGCAGCTTCACAGAAAAGGACCTCAGAGTCCTGTAGTACGTCCTTGGCAGTAAAGAAGGCTAGTGTATCCTGGGCTGCATTGAGAGGAATGTTGTCAGCAGGTCAAGGGATGTGATTCTTCCATTTTCCTCAAAACTGGTGAGGCCCTACCCAGAGTGCTCTGCCCAGTCTTGGGTGTGCTAGTACAGGTGAGACATAGGCATATTGGTGAGAGTGCAACAAAAGGGCAGAAAGATGACAAGAGTCTGAGGAAAGGCTGAGAGCTGGGACTGTTCAGCCTGGTAGCAGTCTCAGGGGTCCTTATGCATATCTGTAACTAGCAGAAGGGATGGTACAAGAAGGACAGTGCTGCCCCATGACAGGACCAGAGGCAAGGGGCACAGCTGGAAATGCAGAAAGCTCTGCCTGAACATCAGAAAACACTTTTTCACTGGGAGTGTGACTGAGCAGGGGCCCAGGCTGCCCAGGGAGGCTATGGAGTCTTCATCCTCAGAGATGTTCAAGGCCATCTTGTGAAACAGTCTTTAGGAAGCCCTGCTTGAACAGGGAGCATGGACCAGGTGACTTGCAGAGAGAGGTCTCTTCCATCCACAGCTACTCAGTGATTCTGTGACCTTGAGAGAAAGGAATTCACTATACTGAAAGTGCATTAATTAGACTAAAAACAACACTATTATATATTACTCTAGATCAAAATGATCAAAATTTGGCCATTTTTTCAAGGTTCCTTGAAACCTGTCTCTATAAATAAAAATTCTTACTTCATATGGCATAAAAATCCTTCATCATTATGTATTTTATGGAAGTTTCTCTTCTCTCTATAGGAGAAAAACATGACCATGAATAACCTAGTACCAGCTTCCCACTTGTTTCATTAACATTTGAAACTTTTTTTGTTAAGTTTTCATTAGTATTTTCAGAAACCTAGAAAAAAAATTAAAATTACAAAATGGCAACGTTTACCATGCCAAATGATTTTTAAAAGTATCCAACTTACACAGATTTCTAATTTAGATGCTTTTATCATCCTTGGGTTTTAAATGTTGGGCTGTAATATTGACAAGATAATTTGCAGAGCATTACTCATGCCATTTAGCTTAAGTCTTCACTGTTTCTTATTTCCTTTTGGAAGTTTCTAAAACAGAGATGATTACCCAAAGAACAAGTCAGATCCTTCATCACAGTGAAAATTACCAGTAATAGATTAAATTTATAGATATTAGGAAAACATTATTTTAAAGTAACACTTACAGGAGTGTTTGTTGCTTTACATAGTGGTTTTTAAGTGTTTTATATAGTTTCTATTATTAATGCATGTTGCTTGACTGGGGAATCAAAAGAAAGGTTGAAATCTGAGACAATATTAAAATACTTTAGAAACTTTAAAGCATTATAATAGCTATTTCAATAAAACTACTTCAAATATTTCTTCAAGAAGGAAACAATTTGGAGTTCAAGTTCAGCAGCATAATAACTGAAAATGTATAACAGTACACTTATTCCCATCACTAAAGTATAGATTACAGTCTTTTTCAGTTGTTGCCATTATAAATCCCTGTTCCCAGGGGTGCTAAGCTATCATAAAAATTTGCTTTGGGCAATGCTTTGAGATAAGTTCTTCAAAAAATGCATAGGGGATTGGCTTGCAACTCCCACTTGTGTTAATAGGAGCCATCAAGGCAAATCTCTCATGTATTCATGGGAGAAAAAGCTCCAGAGTATAAAAAACTTTCGGCCTGAGGATTATTTGTTTTTGATATATATCCCGATAAAAATATGCTTTAAAACAAAACACTTCCAGCTAGTGATCTCAGTTATTTGCTGGGTCTGTTAGCACTCAGATTGTGCTAAATTGAAATTCCACTAATGAAGCTTGCAACATAAATTATTTCCTAAAAGTTTGTGGAAGGAAGAATAACAGATTGGCTGAAGAAATAAAAGTTTTCAAGGCAATAATATATAATTAACTACACAGAAACATTATATACTAAGCTTTATGCTATTTTCTGTCTAATCCAAAATGCTGGTAGAACTTCACTTGGATTCACATCCTGTTTTTTAGGTGGTGGGGATACAGATTGGTGTGGTTGATCTGATTGTAAGTGTCCCTTAACTTCTACATGCAGCTTTACATTTTTCACTTTGATGTAGGTTACAGTGGTATATCAGCTCATCTTCCCTCTTCTGGGAGAAATTCCATTCCCTCAATTCCAACAGCTCACATTTCATACAGTCCATCCATGAATCAGGTCATGGGTTTGCTATAAATGAGTGTGCTGATAAAAAAACTTGACACACTTCATCTTCTAAAAAAATCTGGCTATGTCTATGTCTCTGTCTCTCATGTCTGCATTCCCCAACTAGCTAGGCAGTAAAATATACCAGAAACTTCCACTGAGAACCATAATTTTCAGTTCTCTGAAGTTTTTCTAATCATTAACATTAAACATACAAGTGTCTGAATATTGCAAAAGAAGAAACATTACACAGAAATATCGATGTCATCAATTTCAGCCATTTTGGAAAGTAGCCTAATTTTATGCATTCTGAATCATTCCTTGAAGGAACTCTTTCTTTCGCAAACTGTTATGAGATTGCAGGGAAAAGAAAAATTAACCTCACAATGTAAGGACCACCTTTGTAAGTACCACTTTTCTGCCTACACATTCTACATTCTTTTTCTTATGCCAGGATTTCTATAAGAGCATGCTCACGTCAGAGGTTGACTATGTCAGCTCAAAATACTTCTTCAACACAATTACAAGACTATAAAGTCATCTCATGAGCTGAGGAAAGTGAGCAATTCTGCATATAATAGGTAAGACTAAACATATTCTTCCTTTTCTGTAGGCAGATATTACAGGTCCACTTCTTTATGCTTCTTTTCATTTCCATACATCTTTCTGGTAAACAGATGGCAGACACTTTAAATAGTACTTGAGGTGAGATCTCACCAATGTCTCTACATCAGAAATCCTACTTTCCTCTCTGTACTGCAGATATCTTATTTGCCACAGTATCAGATCATATTTTTCATTTCAACAGCCTCTTCACATTGCTTTTTCATGTATTTTATGTGATTGATAAATAGTACCAAACTTGATCTTCTTCCTCTATTATATCCACTCTGTAAACAATAAAGCCTTGATGTTTGTCCTAAACCCCACACCGACTACTGTTGTACGTCATCCCATCTCTTTTACTTCAATGTTCAGTTGTCAATTTTGCTCTGATAGTCTGGACCTCTCCCTTGTTAATTCAGTAGCACTGTAACTATTTTACTTTTCCTACTAACAATTTCTCTGAGCAGTATCACCTGCACTCTTTTCTTACCCATATTACAATTCTTTCACTTCATTAACTTAATAAGCAACTTCCTACAGGAATTACTTTGCAGTAAATCTGATGCCCAGATATATTTTAGCTAGTACATTTTCTTTGCCTAGAAAACCCTTTAATTTGGCCATGAAAGGTACAATTACCCTGCATGATTGGCTTTTGCTGAACATAGAATTTTTTTCATTTCTGATTTATAGAATTAATTATACTATGATGCATATTTGTTCTAAAATCTCCATGAGGTAGGATTACTATGTCAGTAATTACCCAGATCACATATCTCCCTTCCTTAAATATATACAACATGTTTGTTTTCCTGCAACAAATACAATATCATCTGCAGTCCAATGGATTCCTTAAAAATGCTTGCTACCAAATCAATTTTCTGTGTGGAAATCATGAGCTGAAATATAAAACCAGAACTTAAACAACATTTTTTGTGATCATGTGGAAAATATATTTCAATAATCAGTGGAAGGTTATCAAATTACATTTTGCTGACCACTTTGGTTTGCAATGGGTAACATCTAAAAAATAAATAAATAAGTCATGAATATTTATAATCTGCCTACTTTTAATGTAGTCCATCAAATTTAAATGAGACAAAGGATTAAAGCTACAATTTAAGAGCTTAAAACTAGAAGGGCTTATTTTTAACCTTAGGACAGCCCAGCATTTAAATAAGACCAATTGGAACTGGGAATGAAAATGAACTCTTAATTTTATTAATCTCCTTACACTGTTGTGCATTGTTCTGAGTCACCAAAATATGCATAGCTTCTGAACAGCCTGACACTTTGCTTTGCATTTCATGCTATATTTTAAGAAGTATGTATCATATATCACTTGTTAATGGTTTCTGTGGGAGGAGATGAGTAATTAAGGACTTGTGAAATTGGGGCAGGGTACGTTTTTATAAGTGATAACATAAGCTCACAGGATGGCTGCAGTTCAACAAAGGGCTTAGCTTGCTCTGTTCTATAAATAAGCACAGGAAATTAGATTAAAATTTTAAAATTAGATTGCCAAGATTTTCAGAAGTGACCATAGGGTCTGTGTTCTTGCTTTGGGACCCCCCACTATGAAGTACTTTTCAAAATCCTCATGTTGGACACCTTTTGAAAATATTTCAATTTTAGAAAGATTTGATTTCTTCAGCCTTAAAAAAATAGAAAATAATATATTTTTAAGAAGGATTTAGCTAGACTTGGAAAAAAGAAAACCAAAGAGAGCAAGCAGGACTACTCTTACAGTTGAGTTGTCTTGTTTGTTAGACATAGTGTTATATATAGCACATTATGGAATATAAATTTTCCTTATAAGGATGAATTGTAGTCACACAAATCCTTTTGTATGTTTTTTTTTTTAGTATAAAGTATTTGTTTGTAATATTAATAGGCAGAAGTTAATCCTTACAGTTCCTCCCTCTTCACTATTGCTTTGAAATTTCATTTAGAAATTTAGTGAATGTGTAAATTTCATTGGTTTTCTTTCCTAAACATTGGTAGAATATGAGACAATGTAATTTAAAGTCTTGGAGAATATATCTGGGTTTTGTAAATAAACCAGTCATATTGTTTAGGGCTTAGATGCCTGAGTTTCAGGCAGAGGAGGGAGGAATGGAGACATTTTTCCTCCTCTGGTGTTTCAAAAAGGTGTCTGATGTCTGACAGCAGATATCTACTCAAAACTGCTAGCACATTAAAGTGGGCTTGTAACTACAGTTTACAACTATGTTGTGAGAATCAAGGGTACTCTCCAAAGCCCTTGGAAAGGGTTCAAACTCTATTTGGATTTGGTATGAAACACATACACCAGAGAATGAAACTTTATTTTCCTTTTAAATTCTGAAGGAACTTTTCACTCAGTACTCTTTCATTGGTTTAGTTGTTTATGAAACAAAACAGTAAAAAAACAGTGTTGAGGATAGGAAAATTCCTAATATATGTTACACATGAACTGAGCATAAATTAATGCTAGTAACATAGTAACAGATATAAAGCAAAAACAAGGAAAAGGGTTGAACATAAGGCTTGATTTTTCTTCTGCTGCTGTTTGAACCATTTCTACTGTCATTACCTTTTCAAAAGTAGGTCCTTACAGAACTGCAAACCCTAAAACCTTATCTAGTACCTGCATTTGAACATTCTACAGGGAAGACTGCTATGTGTACAAATAATTAATGTAAGAGGAATCTTAAAATTCTTATCAAGAAGATTGCCAACTGTGTAAAGATGGAGATTGAATATACCCAGTCTCTATTCTCCAGTCTTCCTCAACTTCTTTGAATTATAAGCCTGTGTAAAAGGATTTGGGACACTTGAACAAAAAAGATAAATGGACAATTATTGCAGTTGTATTTGGAAACAATTTGGGTGAGCCAATTGGCGAGTATGGTTTTTACTGTTCTGGTCATACGGAGGGCAGGAATGAACATTTGTGGATAAACATGAAAATGTTTAAGTTTTGTTAAAAAACAATAATAAAGGAAATGCTATGTGTCCTTGGAAGCTGCCCTTGCAATTCTAACCCACTACATTAAATCAGTCTGAGAGAAAATGTGAGGTAGCTTGTCACCCAGAGTAGTGTGTCCTGAAGTGGCAACTCTTTCTTTTCTTTCTCTCTTCTGTCCCTAACAGACAGATATACAAATTACAAATTACAGTACCAAAATTAAATGTCCAAACAGCCCCTGGCATGAGTCTACGTGTTGTCTAATTCTGCTCCTGTGACGTTCCCTGTAAAACTGTATTGATGGCCCCAACATTGGCTGAGCACTCACAGCTACTCCCTCTGCCAGTCCTTCCATGTCTCACAGAGATCAGCTTACACATCTTGCTTTTATGCATTAAATTAACATAGTGTTTGGAGGGTAAATGCTGTTTAAGAGAACAATTGAACTCTATTAACAGATTTGAAGGTGGGAGGAAAATAGCAGAAAAAGCAACATTTACTTTGATGCAACTCTCACTCCTCAGCCTAAATGCAGGAAATGTGGCTCCCAATGCTGCTCAGAGACAATCTGAATGATTTTGTGGGTATTCTGATCCAAGTGGAGATAAAGACTCAGAACAAATTCATTGTGTGGAGGAGGAACAGCACAACAGTGAATCATTTTCCTCAGCCACCAAATCTTAAAGTCAAAGTTCCTTTGTGTCTATTGCTCTACACCATAACTCATCCAGCATCATATATACTGTATGTTAGCTGCATATATGCAGCATTTTTTAGTCAGTGTTCTAAACTTGTCATGTAAAGCCTGTTTGTTTGCTATGTGTCTGTACAGCAGATCCAATCTATCAGGCAAATAAGTAAGTAAAATTGTGTCTTTAATTTGTTAAAACAGGTATTGCACAAAATAGAGGACTTTGTTTCTCAAGAGCAGTAGATGACTGTTTTCTTGAACAATATATTACATTCTCAAAGGGTTTTCTGGACTCAGGCTCCAAAAGCAAGTAAAGTGGTGTATTGTAAGCCAAATGCAAGTATTTTTGCTGTTGCAAAAAAATAATGAAATTAAGTATTTTGTCATTTCTCACATTTGAACATAAAGGGACAAAAAAAGTCTAAAATTTTTATTAGCACAGAGTAAAATAAAAGCTTACCATTTGTGGTGAACTTTAAAATCATTTGAAAATGATGCAATTGAATATAATTTAGGTCCAGTAGATAAAGATGAAGAAGAAATAAGACATGCAGAAACTACTACATTTAACAGTGCATCAAATGCCATCATCTCTTATGGTTGACTCAGTTATCCTTGACATCTGTGGAAGCTGGTCTTCAGTATCTCCTAAAGGTTGTGAACTCCAAGAAGATAGAGAACAGGCAATCAACAGAAGAAGAAGGAAGAAGAGATATTAATTGACAAAAATTAATTTTTGTCAATTTTTTTTACCTTTTTCCTTTTTAGTTGAAAAAAAGGGGATAACTTTCTCCTTTATTACCTTTTTAATTGAAAAAAAAGGGATAACTTTCTGCCAGTGGAAAGCACAGTGATGAACATACACAGAAAAGAAACAAATCATTAAAAGGACACATCTAGATGCTATAAACTCTTACATCTTTGACTGCTGAGTCTTCTGCAGCCTAACCTAAAGCTGGTGCTATCTCCTCACAGGCATGTGTGAGTTGAACTTCCAGGAGGCGTAAATCACAGAAATCAAATCTCTCACTTCTATCTGTTGTTCTATTTAAAAATATGGATATAGGCAGGTGCATCTCCTAGTGCTTCTTTCTGTGTTCCATGCATGATGCACAGTGGGGGGATCCTTGTGCCTGTCTGCAGAAACACACCTTTCAGGAGACATGGCTGATAGGATGGCTGCTCTATGAACCCCACGTTCCCTTAGACACAAGCTGGACATCGTCATGTTCTGCTCTCCCCAAGTAGCTGTACTTTGGGATATGCATAGTAACACACTAAGATATATATAAGAAATTTGCAGTAGTAATAGCATTACTGGTAGAAAGCAGGGTGCTGACATATTCCATCATAATTCCAGATTGTTCTCTTGGATATAGGTGCTGAAATACTTTATTGAACATATTCATAGAGCCCGATTGTTTCTTTTTGAAACTAATCACATTTATTTATTAGTTTGTCTTTTTTTTGTGAATATAAAGTTTAAAAAAGGTCTCCCTTACATGTTCCTAGGAAACGACTAATTTCTACATATCTGCTTTCTGACCCCATATGATAACTATGACCCAAACTACAAATTTATCCAGTAACTGCTGCCCCAAGGTTCCTGAGAAGAGGAAATTCTGTATTTCAGCAGAAACTCAGTATTTCAGCAAATAAGTCATCAAAGGTGCAGGAGGAAAGAGAGTGCAATAATTTATACAGAGTTTTACTTTATTTTTTCCTTTATACAATAGAAATTAATTCTTTTTGCTAACTGCTGGCAATTATTGATGTTGCATTTCTGGTGAGTTTGGATTCATTAACTAATATACAGATTCAAAATCTGTGTTAAATTAAATTGGAATATAAACAAAATAAGCAATCCAGAATAATATCATGCCATATAAAGATGACTAAATAGTGATACTATCAGAGTTCAAACAAACATATTTTGTTATTCTTTTTAATTTCTCTCACAAAATAATAAACAGTAATTTTTTTCTTATTCACTTTTCTTTCTGGTACGTGATAAAAGCACTGTTCAAGAGAGGAATCTGTAGCGTCACCCTTTCCCATTTGGCCAGGAGCCCTTATTCAGATCAGAAATAAAATGGTTAGGTAAAAAGCAAAAAGGCTTGGAACTGTTAACGGAAGCAACCATAAACTTTAGATGTACAAACTATTGCTACATTAGTGCTAGCTCAGTCTTTTTTGTTTTTTTTTTTTGTACAACAAAAAAACCTTTTTTGGTTTTTTTTTTGTTGCTCTCCATTATAAATTGACAAAACATTTTTTTTCCTAATGGTATTATGTTACTGGATAGTGGACAAACTATCAGTTGTACATTGTGTTTCTTATATTCTTTCTCAAATTTGAGCTGATTATTAAAATAGATTTTTAAAATTTTTTTAAGAAGTGAAACACTATTTCAGATTGCATTGTCTCTGTATAAGCTGTCATTTCAGCTAACATCACCAAATGTATTTTTCCTGCACTTTAATTGTTTTAGGCATGACTATTTTCTCATTGCTTGCAGCTACTCTTGCTTATTAGAAATAATAAGTATCTAGATATTCATATAATACTTCATTAGAAATATTTAGTTTAGAATTAGCTAAATGATGGCTTGGTAAAAAGAATGTCTGGATTTATTATTTATCAAATAAAATCACCATAGAAATATTTTATGCTTTTATGATTATTCCACATTTAAGATGGAATTATTAGTTTATTTCAAACTATCATTATTTCAAGAGCATTTCATGATTCCTGTTCTGTTGCTACAGATTTTTTTCCCTAGAAGAGTTAGCAAGATTTGTATCTAGCATAAGATTTTGTTGTTACTAGTAGGCTGAGTGATCAGCAGCCAGACATTGGACCAGTATCTCATTTCCTGTCTTCTGCAGGTGTCTATTGACATATAGGAAGCAATTTCTTCCTGGCAGTCAAAGTATTTTACTTGGTTTGGATGGACAATCTTGTTGACTGGTTTCCTTGACTCTGACATGAATTAATAAGGACACAACCCATTCTCTGTTCCTGAAGCTGAGATGGTCATCACAGTAAACTGCTTATTATGCATTTTACCACTCATACCTAAATGTGAGAGAGGAGAGCCAATGTCATGTAGCTTCGGATTCCAAACTATGTAACAAACTTGGACTCCTGGTTCCAAGGCTCATAAGTCTTGCATGTAAAATATCATGCTAGTGTTTTCAGGGTGTAATACCTGTTTAAATTGACACAAATGAAACCAACATGTGGACACTGTTGGAGGTTTTGGTATAATAAATCCTAGGACTCTTTTGTTTGTGCTTTAATAAGTTACCTTTTCATTTAGGCTGAAGTTTCTTTACCCTTAATTTAATTAATTGCTTAGTTTTCTCTCATTTTAATGTGCTACATATTCAACATCTTCTCCAGTGTCTTACCTTTAAATTAACTCATTGCTTCCAAAGCAGTTGTCTCATTTTACCTTAGTTTCTATAACATGTCTACATGAGACTCTAAAAGCTAAATAATTTCCTCTTTTGTTCTTTGGGTTTACACTTACTGGGTTTAGACATTGGAAACATTTTCTCTTCCTTCTTAGTATCTAGAGGCTTCTAATCAAGTACTCCTGAAACTGTTGTGTCCTTCAGTTTTAACTGCTTGACTTGGTTAGCTTTACCTTGAAGACTTTCAATTCTCAATGGCTTTTCAACATATAAATTAAATGTTTCACCTGAAATTTGATTGAACATAGATGCTTTCAATGCCTTTACTCATTATCTGTTAAGTATGTTCATTAATCAACATTTCCTATTTTAAATAAAAATGTATTATTCTGACACTTGTGATTACAGTCTCCTAGCAACTTTCTCCAACCTGTCCTTTTCATTTCTATGGTCTAAGGCCAGAAAGGAGTGAAGATAACCCTAATTCTGTATGTGGTTTAGTCCTTTTCTCCATGTGGTATAACTTTAATTTGTTAAAGGAGCTGATATCTGTAATTTCATTGGACTAATGATGAAGTGCAGTATTAAACTTCCATTCTACATGTCAGTGTAACCTATATCATAGAAAGAAAAATCTTTTCCCACATATTCCCTTGGAGCCTGCAGTTAGCAGGCTGATTGTTTCTCACACAGAAAACTCCAGCAAGGTATCTTAAAGGAAAAACTTAATTCAAAAGGTTTTTTCAATACCTCAGTAAGAATCAACTTTTCTTCATTTTGCATGCTGCTCTCCTCTATCCAAGTGGCTGCATGAGGTAAATTTTCTTGTCCCCAGTTGCCAAGTGCCTTCTCCTTTTTCAAGTCCTCCTGAAGCTTTTCTCTGAAATTACTTCCTCTTCTTTTTATTTATGTCCATATATGTATAGAGTTTTTTTCTCCTGGAACATATTTTTGTGTTCTGTCACAGCTCATTCTTACAAAATTGTGTAAACTCTTCTCCTTAGGTGCCTGATCTTACAATCTCTGGCACCCTGTGGGACAGCTGCACTGCTTTCAGAAGAGGGAAGTCTGTAATTCTACAAGAATAGATCTTAAAAATAATAGTTCATAAACCACCATATATCTTTATATATGTATAAACTCACATATGAAGAAAACCATTCTTCCTTGCTATCAGGGTGCAATTTCTCATTTTTCACCACGCTTGAATTTAGGGCTGAACAGATCTGTTTGTGCTGTTTGCACTTACTCCATAGCTCCATCTTTATGGAGACACAAGGAGAAAGCATGACTAATGACAATATCAGTGTTCATCCTTTTTATGTAAACCAAAGCTGTGAAATTAAGTATCTGATCCTGTTCTTGAATTTAAATTTGCTAGTCATCCATATTCTTTACAACATTATTTAATACAGACATGCAGGAAAAATTCTGTAGATTTTTGAAGGAGTGAGAGCCCGCATATGCTCAGGGCTTTAGTATGGGCTCAAGCTTTTGTTTCTATAATATGCATAGGGCAAATACAGATAACCTGAGTGCACTATCCTCTAGGAGGTATGACAAATTCATCTTTTTATTTGTTGAGACAGCCAGCATCCTGGTCCTGTGTGGTTTGGAACCAGACATAAGTTTAGAAAGAAAGAGCCTAGGAGACAGGCTCTAAAGTCATTCTTAAACCCAGTCTAGTCTTTGCCCCATTGTCTTTGCAGAGAAAGAACTTGAATGGGAATGAAGAGACTATTTCTGTGGCACTGTTTTTAAGAAATCATGGATTCTAGCCTGAAAACATGGGCACCCAGGAGTTTGAGCTCCTTTGCTTATTCTAACAGTCACAGGAGAGAAGCCATGCATGGATTCTGCCTGGGAAAGAAATGAACTGGAGAAGCAATAAAGTAGAGAGCGTGCTGGGGCACCCACAGATCCTTCTGCAGCACCAGTGATGTCAAAGTTGAAACTGATGCTGCTTTTATGACTCCCTAATTCTATGATGTCATTTTTTAATGTGGGCAAGTGGAAGAAGGCAGCATGCATCCTGTCTGTTTTTCTCTACTATTGAGCTCAGTGACACTGAACAATCTGAGATTACTTGCAATACATGGAGAATACTTACCATGTGAAATGCATTTGAAATGACTTAGAAATTAACTCTCTGTGGCTGTTTATACACTCTGTGGTTGTTTATAAATACACTCGGTTGGGCTCAAGAATTCAAAGCCATTTTCTTATGATGGGCAGTGAATTTACTAACATAGATGGGAACTGTGCCATGTATACTGGCCAGAGTACCAAAAAACCCAGACAGGTTTGGTTTTCTGGTGTAGGTATAGCGTAGCTGTTAAACGTTGAACTCCTGTATCTGATCTGGTCAACAAAAGACAGTTGGATCTGTATTTTCCTCTTTTCTCAAACTTTGAACAAAGGTTGCTTCTTTAGGACTTTCACCATTCATTTTCAACATCAAATTTCATACTATTTTTTGGATACAGATACAAGATAAGGCACTGAGGAAGTGCACATTGAAACACCTTCAATCATTTACCAGCAGTTCTGGATAACCAGGGAGGTCCCAGTTCAGTGGAGTTTGGCAAATGTGACACATCTCCAAGAAGGGACTGAAAAAGGATCTGGGGAACTACAGGTCTGTCAGCTTGACCTCAATGCCAGGGAAGATCATGGAGCTGATCATCTTCAGTGCCATCACATGGCATGTGCACAGAGCATCAGGCTGAGCCAGCCTGTCTGTAAAAGGCAGGTCCTGTTTGATCTTGTCCTATCTGCTGAGGCAGCCTCACCTTGAGCCCTGTGTGTAGTTTTGGGTGCTGCAATATGAGAAAGACATTAAGCTGTTAAAGAGTGTCCAAAGGAGGGCAAAAAAGATGGTGAAAGGCCTTGAGGAGCAGCTGAGGTGACTTGGTCTGTTCAGCCTGGAGAAGATGACACTTAAGGGAGAGTAAAGGGACAGTGACAGCTGGCTGAATATGAGCCAGCAGTGTGCCTGGCTGACCAAGAAGGCCAATGCCATCCTGGCTTATAGCAGCAAGAGCACGGCCAGGAGGACAAAGGCAGTGATCATTCCCCTATATTTGGAACTGGTGAGGCCACACCTCAAGTCCTGTGATCAATTTTGGGCCCTTCACTACAAAAAAAGACATTGAGGTGCTGGAATGTGTCCAGAGAAAGGCAACAGGGCTGGTGAGGGGTCTGGAGCCTAAGTCTTATGAGGAGCTCTGAGGAAGCTGAGGTTGTATAGCCTGAGGGAGAGGAAACTCAGGGGGGACCTTTTTGATCTCCACAACTCCCTGAAAGGAAGCGTGGCAAGGTGGGATTGAGGGGGGGGGGGATAGTTCCTTTGTCTGAACAACAAGTGATAGGATATGAGGAACCACACTCACGTTGCACCAGGAGAGGCTTAGATTGCATATTAGGAATAACTTCTTTATGGAAAAGATTGTCAAGCACTGGAACAGGCTAGCCATGGAAGTGGTTGAGTCATCATCCTGGAGGTATATAAAATACCTTTAGATGTGGTACTTGGGGACATGGTTTGTGATGGACTTGACAGTGGTAGGGCAACGGTTGGATTTGATGATCTTACAGATCTTCTACAAATTAAACAATTCTTTGATTCTATGATTCTAGACTGGATCTTGTTGGTTTTAGTTCACTGATTCACAGGTTTGGAGGAATGTTCTCTCTATGCTATGTTACGAATAGTAGCAATGGAGAAAACAAAATGAGAAATAAAGGACTTAGAGAAAGACCTAAAGCTGTATAGAACATTTACCAAAATGTGCATTTTGCTACTATCAGCTTCTTCTCTATGAGCTAAATTCAAGTCCATCTTGGAGATATCAATAAAATTAATTCCTCCTCTTGGAAAAAAAAATCTTTCTGGTTCCTGCTGCTTGCCAGTTACTTTTCTGGTTTCTCTGCTTCAAACTTTCTCCATACCTTTTCACTTTCATCTTAATATATTCCTTTGTCTCCTTTCCCTCCTTCAGCTATCAGAATTGAATTTTCTATCTACCTGAGTTAATGCAGTGGAAATATAGTAGGCTGGATTATATATGTTATACAGAATAGAATTAAACAAAATTGCACACACTAGCAAGAAGTAGTTTTTAGGTCTATCCTTTATTTCTGGCTCATTGTGAAAAAACAGAATTTAATCAACCAATTAACCAGTTAATGACTGGTTCTTAGAAAAATAAACTAATTTTTTTTAAAAGGAAGAAAAAAGGCAGGTTTGTTGGACAGTGAAAATTAGTGGCTGATTACTATGGGAAATTTCTATACTTTGAAGTATTAAACAAGAATGAAAGAATGGAAGAAAGGAATGAAAAAAGCAAGCAAGAAGAAATGAAGGAGAAGAGAAAGAATGAAGAAAAGAAGGAAAGACAACTATGTAACCCAGTTACATTTTGTTTAACCTCAAAGGAAGATTTTGCTCTCCTGCAAGTTGCTATGAAATCAGCATTGTGAGTAAGTTGATAGCCTGTACAGGGAAGGAAAGAATGGCAAGCTGATTACTTTATGGTTATTTCACAAAACTGATGAGACAGCAAATGATATTCAATCCTATTAAAAAGACTAAGCACAGCCTTTTTTCCACCCTTTAAAAAAAAATTCCTACATTCCTTGTGCTGGGATTGGATGATATGATGCTACAATTCAGGGAGTCTGCAGAACATCTGCAATGAAATTGGTTTTCTGTGGAAAACTGATGAATCACTTACTGCCAATGACTGCAAGGAAAAGTACTTGTTTATGCCCTTATGTAATGAATTTTTATGAGGTGAAGTTTGCTGTTTATAAAAAATATACTTTCAGTTGCTGCCGATGTAAAATAATAGAATTCAGAATTTAGACCACCACATTACTGAAAAGGCAGTCACTAACAGAATATCATCATCTACTTACAAAATGCCAAAAAGGGGCTTTTACTTCTGTAATAGAATTAAAATTTATTTATCCATAAACTTATGGATATTCCATAAGGTCTTACAAGAGAACAAAAAAAAAAGGAAGGACAATATTAACATATTGTTAATATATTTTAAAATATAATTAATGCTCTTACCAAAAAATACATGTTCTACTTCAAAAAGTAGACTAAAAACATCATGTTCATGAGCAGTTTCTGAGAAAGCAAGCAGGAAGAAAGCAAGAAGTAATAATGCAAAATCAGTTACATGATTTTCCTTGAATGTCCCCTGCCAACCTTTTCAAAGAATGAGTTAAAGTAATAGCTTAGGTGTAAGAACTAACCATTTCACTGTGAAAAGCAACTTCTCACAATCATAGGTATCTTAAGAGAGTTTTATGCCTGCAAATTAATTAGTGGAGCAAATGTTAAGAATTACCAAATGTCAAGAATTACCAAACTGTTTTATTCTTACATTCAGCAAGAGCTGAGTTTGATTGTTACAATCTTTAAATTTCCTTTAGAATCTTGAATTATTTCACTAAAGTATTTCACAGCTTGAATGTTATTTCTTTTGTGATCCTGTTGTGTATTTCCAGGAATAGCTGTAGGTGACTGGAAATGTGCAGTATCTATTCTTAATGACTAATGCATTTTCCATTTCTGCAGCAAAAGCTGTTTTACTGTGCATGTGAAAAACTTTCAAGGGCCATTTTCTTCATACTTCTAGTCTCCATGTCCTGCTATCTATATTCTGCAAGTATGGATAATGCACCAGCTTTTCTTGGATCAGTTTATATTTTTATGAAGTTGGGTTTTTGTGGCACTAAGCAATTATGCAATGAGCAACCTGCACTTTTTTGTGCCTTGCCACTCTACCACTTTTGAAATTGTTGCAGGGTGATTGCTGTTGCTGTTATCAGTCACGGGGATTGTGAAAGGATACAAGAGACAGCATGCTGCAGGTCCATCTATATCTTCTGCAATGGCCAGTTTGCTTAAACCTGGAGACAAGCAGCCAAACACAACAGAACTGTTACCCTGTTTCCCACAACATATGTAACAGGAGCTGTGCCACTTGGCTAATTGCCCATCTCATGCTTGCGTCTGCAGCATGCTCTGGCCATTCAAGCATTGCTTTTGGAGAAGAAATACCACACACCACATGGGATCATTTTGTGCTCAGTATATGGAATGAACAGCAGTGAGTGCAGATTTTGCATACCCTCTGAAATCCTCATGTTGTCTATCTTGACAGAGCTCTGATTCTTGTGTCCAGCACCTGCCTCCAGTTTTGCCCTATTCTTATCTTTTTTAATACAGAGAAATTAGGGATAGGCTGTCAACATTGGTAGTGTAGCAGTCATGGAGATGTTAGAGCCTTTATGAAAAGTATCCTGAAGCAATGGTCATTATTTTTAACCCTGTGACTATTAGGTGGAACAATCCATGGGATCCACAATCTTTGGTGGCAGCATGCATCAAAAGAGGCTGGAGTTAGAAGTTATCAATAAATACTCCACATACATCATAGAAGCTTTTCTTAATTACTGAGAGACTGTTTAGTGGCTATGGCAGTCACTCATAAGAAACTTACCTATTTCAGTGCAAACAGACACAAAAGCATTTTAAGAAAAGCTTAACTAGCCCTGGGTCTGCATTATGCACACTGATTCTTAAGCCTTGCCATAAGCCATGCATCTCTACCCATATAATTGTCTCTCACATAGTATGTTCATAGTTTCTGTTGTGGTTTAATGCATTTGAAATTAAGATGAAGATCACCAGTGACAAACAGGATATCAACATCCAGAATACCAAGCCTGTTGTCCCTTACAGCACCATGCACAAACAGGACTAAAAGACTTTGTATCAAAACTGGGTACAACAGGAAAGAATTAATTCAGAGTAACCATATAACAGGCAGTTATATGCTTACTCTGAATGAATTATACAGTTATGTTATAACCAGTTAGGTTAACAAAACAGGACAAGTTTCAAAACTCTTTGTAAGTCCTCAGAGCTAATACATATTCCCATGTAAGAGTCAGTACTGCCACAGATGCAATTTACTGTCTTTGCCTGCTGCAACAGGCACTCTCCTAGGGGCCTATCCCCAGGGAGTGCCCTGGCTCTAGGCAAAAAACCCTGATCCTTTCTGCACTCTGTCTTCAGGCCACAAAGGAGAAGTAACTACAGAGAGTAGGCAAGCAATCTTGTTAGAGAATCGGGTACCTGAAGACTCCTACTGAACCTTAAGATGTGACTTTTTTCCATTAAGGCAATGTATCTCCAAGGATTATCCTTGACACAGTTATTGTATTAGAGGTATCCCTGCCAATTGCACCATCTGGAGATGCTATCTAGGGTTATTTCCTTGGCACAGTGTGTCCCGAAGGACTATTTAGGTAAGGGCTTTAAACAAGATGGCACACCAGCTATTGGCAAGTGACTAAAAGCCAGGGAACATGATGGGATGCTTTGGTCACATTAATGAAAGTTGCCAGTTCTGCAGTCAAGAAGTTAGAAAGAAGATTGCAATGAATACAGAAAATGGCAGAAGAGAGGAGTCGGCTTTTTGCCCTCTCCTGAGCTACTCCCACATGCTTAGTTTTCCATCACAGCCCTTCCAAAATAGCCTAATGCAGAACATTTACAAGACTGACAATCTTTTCTCCCCCCGAAATAGCCTTGAAATATGTCGCTTAAAGTAGACAGATATGAGATCAATGGTAGCACACTGGCCAACTTTATCATACTTTGCACCAGTTTGTTCTCTTAGGAGCCCCAAGATCAGAGGTAGGCAGCTGAGGATTTTGTACTTATTAAAAACTGCCTGCAAGACATAGAACTACCTGCACCTGCTGCTGTACAAGTCTGCCAACACCTCTTATCTGAAATAGATCTGCATTTTTGTGTGCAGATCAACAGACAGTTAAAAAATTCTAAACCTCAGGTATGCTCTAGAGAACAGAAAAGATGACTGGTTCGCTTTAGCAGATGCTGTGCAAACATGCCTGTGCACGTTTGTGATTCATCTGGTGCCAGCCTGAGAGAGATTCTGCCCACAAATGTAATTTCCTTGAATGATATTTGGCCACTTTGCCAGCTCCTCACTTTGGAAGTGGACTCCCCTGGAATGGCAGAAACTTAAGACTGTGGTAACAATTTAGGTGGATGTTTTAATGTCGTCAGCATGTAAAATGCTCTTGGGAGGTTGAAGGCAGGCAGCTGTAACCTATTCAACCAATTCTACTAAGAGTTCCTCCAGGGAACAGGTAAGGGGTTGAAGCACCACTTTGAAACTGCTTCTGCTGTTTTGGTTGTATACACTGCGACTTGCAGCAGCTCAGGCTACCATACTGTATTAAGAGCAAATGACCATCAGTTTATTATCTGTCCTGGCAATAAGCACAACCCTATCCTGAGCCCAGCCATGCCACAATCTTCTGTTCTCAGTACAAGCCAACACAGCTTCCTAGCAAACACACAGCAAAGTGTAACAGCTATGACTAATCCGCTCAAAAAAAGAAATGTGAAAAGATAATTTGCTTAAACCTAAAACTGAAGAATTTTTTAAAGAAGTCTAAACTAGTTTCTCACTTTGCATTTTAGTCTCATAAATGACAAAGTATGAAGTCACCCACTGAGTAAGAAATAACCACCCTTCCAGAAAAACTCTTAAGAAAAAGGCAAACCTCAGAACCTCCTGTTAAAAAATATCATTTATTTGTCAACTTGGTTTTCGTAAGAATGACACATCCCAGATAACAATTCCATTAGTATTCTCAAATAAGGATATTATAATAGATTGCATTTAGCAAATACATATCTTTCATCTTTCTTCACATTGTCTCTTTACTAATGCTGAGATCATCCTTGTCCATCATATCTTATAGTTACAAAAAAATAAATATTTCCAGGTAAGGCAGGAATCAAATACTATCCCTCTCATTTCTTTCACAGAAACTCCAAACTTTAAGTCCTCTATAAAATTACTTATATAAAACCTCCCTTAAAACATAGAGTAGATAGAATGGTGGTGTGTGGAAGTAAAAAACAGCATCCTCTGGCTCCTTTCATCTGACTGCCTCCCCATCACACCTTGTGGCAACTGGTAATTCTCATTCAAATGAAGAAATGAAAAGTTTTCAAGTATGTTTATTAATGTAATTAGTCTGTTTCATTTATGCCTTCATATTTTGATTTTTGATAATGAAAATGTTCATGTAGCACACAAAGTCAACAGAGCACAAAGAAAACTGGTAATACAAAGCTGTAACTCCTATCCAAGACTGAACAGAAGTTCTGGTCCTTTAGCTTCCTTAAATTCTGAGCATTTACCCTTTTCAGTGATGCACATATGACTACTCACAAGTACATTCTAATGGTAGCTGAATACTAATCCCCTTTTGTTTAAAGATTAACATTCCAAAACAAAATTTATTCCCTCCACTGCAGGAAGTCGGACCAGATGTAGCAGTCCTTTGTTAAAGTAGAGTTTCAACCTGAAAAATATGTTTATGAGGACAAATTATCAAGGTAATTAATATGTAAAACTAATTATTTGATTACAAAGAATCTGATTTTTTTCCTGTAATATCTTTAACTAAGACTCTTCTGCAACTTATAGATCACAAGACCCAACAAAACAGAATTAAAATATTTTTAGAAGTGTATTTTTCATTTTAAAGTGGTTCAGGAAAATGCTGAATATTGAAGTACTAAAAAGGTAAGCTGGTAGAAACTTTTCAGTATTCAAGTTGGAACCCTGGTCTCATTAGTGACTACAACTGAGCAAAGGTTTTACCATATGGGAGATTAAAAAGAAAAATCTGTATCTGACACAAACAACCATTCTTTTCCCAAACCACCTACTTCTGTGAGATGCTTCGTATCTGCTTACTTGCATGGAAAATAAAATAACTAAACCCCCACCTAAAGATCTAGGTTATTAGGGTAACAAAAACAGTTTATGCCACAAGACACAGACTTTATAAACTTGGTAAATACTATGGGCTACAAACCCAACACAGTGATGAGGAGGTGCTACAGAAGCAGGCCAATGCTTTGCTAAAATAAGGCAGCATAAGTTAAGCATTAGAAGTTTAATTCCAGAAAAAAAAACAAACAAAAAACTACAGTAGAGTGTGATATAGCAGAGCCAGCAGAAACCAGCTATACAATAGAGGTACTAAACTGCTTTTTTATTGATAGTGTAACAGGGATGAAAAACAGAGCACAAACTTTACCCGCATGAAGCTGCAAGAGACAAAACAAACCCCAGGAAATTCATACAGCTTATGCACATCAAACAGCAGGACAGAGGGAGGTGGAATGAAAAAGGAAGATAACATTCTTTAATATTCAGGAAAATGAAACATTTCTATATAGGAAAGAAGCAAACTCCAACATAAGAAGGGCATGACACCTAGCAGAGGCCAAAACAGAGAATCCATATTCTTTTGATAAAATATTGCTCTGAAACTTCAGAATAAATGAAGACTCCACAGCAAACAAAGGTCTGCTATGATTGTAAGCTATGAACACTGGATTTTGGATGCATACAATTCTTTATTAATAAACACAGATAAAGACTGAAGTATCAAAATGCTGATGATGTTTCTGGAGACATTAGATCACCTTTAAGTCAGTGTTGCTAAAACATTTCTTTGGGAAAAAGCTATTAAGTGATATGGAAGGACAATTCATACAAAATTCCTTCAGCATCAAGAAGTAACTTCAGGATGCTCTCCAAATGACTTGCCAGTTTTCATAGTCTAATAAAAACAGGTTTGCACCTGCTGGTTCTAATTGCAACAGCAAATAACAAAAATATGGCAGGGTACTAATACACACATTTGACAGCAAATAATATTGCAGCACAGGATCTGGAAGCACTTGCTCTGAAGTCTCTGTTGACTCACAGAACAGCAGCAGAATTAATGAAGTTTTTAGCTGCCCACCCGCTAACTATATCTAATTACATCAGATGAAAGCACTGTGTGTCACTCTAAAGATCAAAACCTAGAATTTAAGATCTTCAAATAAATAGACTAGTGGGTTGTTCTAATCAGAATGTAGAATGAAGAATGTAATAAACCATTTCATAAAAGTAGATCAAAGTTACTCAATCAGCTGTTACCCTGCTATTTTTGGGACTATTGATGATTGCCAATCAAGAACAGAGCCACCATAAAACTATTTATTTAATTTAACTGTATATGTTTTTTACAAATTAAGATTCAAAAAGAGGATGTAATGTATTTCTGTGTTAATGAGACTCTTCTGAATAACAATTCCTGTTAAAAAAGGATTGCAATTAAAAAGAAAATAATCCTACAAAACCAGGTTGAAGAGTAAATGGATGAAGTGTAAGAACAATTAAAACATTGCAAAGGCAACTAAGAAAGCAAACAGTGAATGCAAAAAGCAGGAAATTACCTATTTTAATATGTTACCATGCACACAATTGTGTTTGATCTTTTTCTGTGTGGAAGTGAACTTTGAGATTTGGCACCCACCTAGACCACATCAAAAAGACATGAGCAGCAATTCCTACAGACAGCATCTTGTGAGTGAACAGTTTTCTTCAGTGTCTCTACTCAGAAGAATGTGGGTTACCCTGAACATCTGCCACATTCCAAAGGATGATGGGTTTCACCCCTCAGGTTTGGAGGGAAGACAATATATATGTAATTGAAGCTCTGAGACATGTCTGCCTGAGAAAATTAGTTGTCATCTCACAAAGATCTAGAAGGTGCACTGTTTTCCTTAAATGTTCTTTATACCTTTGTGTTTTTTTAGTGTAACATCATATTGGGGATTCAAATTTTAAATTATTCTTTAGGCATGAAAAAAACAACTTTCCCACTTAATCCATCTACTAGGTAAGTTGTTAATGGCACTTTGTCTGGGTAAGTTAAAGATTGCTAAGTCAAAGTTTGCCTTATCCAATTGGAATGTTCTAAAGTTTGCAAGTAGAAGTTCTTCTTCAACTCCCTGAGAATGTTGTTGCTGTTTCTCCCACACACCATCCAGAGTAAATCCAACTACCTTCCCCTCACCTGCCAAGTGGGGTAAGGCATTATGGCATTGCTACTCAATAAATACCTAAGACCAGTAAAAATACATTTTATATAAATTACAGAGTGCCCAAAGCATATTTCAGCAGTCTGCTTTCAATAATTTCTGAATTCTTCCATTAATCTCTTGGATATATATCATGTACAGTATAAAACTAAATCAACCTCATATCAGACATGCAATTCTGTCATTTCAATTTTATACTCCAATGGCTGAAGACTGTGTATCTCTGAGCCACATTTAGGACATGTAAAATACATATCAAATAAAAAGTTACTTTTAATACAGTAGTAACAGAAAACATGTGGACAGCCTATGGTATGTGGCATGGTGGGCCATTCCCCACAAAGTGAACATTCCCTGCAGTGAACTGCTAAAGAGTTTTCACTATTGGAAAGACCTGCGATAGGCAGGCACCAAGAGGAAATTTTAAGTTTCAGCTTCTGTACATTAATGAGTGGTAGCAGATATATCAAAAACTCAGCAAAGCCATGCCATAAGAGTTCCCTGTTCATGTATTCAAATCCTATCTGACGAACATTTTGCGGCTTGCAAAAAACGGACCTAATTCCTAGAATGCGTTCTGTAAGTGTTGCGAATGTTCCTTTCCGAAGAAAAATCAGAAAATTTACAAGTCCACAAAGCTTTAAAAGTCCAGATCCAAAACCTATATAGCTCTTAATTTTGCAGAAAGACTGCTGTTGACGATTGCTAAATAAATCATAACATCTTTCTTCCAACCATCTTCCACCAACAGTGAAAATAAGATACCATAACTTCTGGTGTTTGCTCAGAGGTTGGTATTTCTCTGACTGAGATAAGTTATTCTTGTATTGAATATTGAGAATGGCCTGTCCCACAGTTGCGTTCTTGGAATAGATAGTGAATTTCCATAATATAAGACATAAAAATGCTTTTACTTCTGGTTCAAAATGAGCCAACACCCCTGGTTTAAATCCATGAAAACAGCTGGTAAACTGGGACCACACTAGTTGTTCCAGGGCTTTGTTTAGTTCAAGAGCATCAAGCTGACTTATTCTGAGCACAGGATTCACACTCTTTTCATTTCCAAGGCTGGAGGCCATTTCTTCACAAAAAAACTTTCTAGAAACAAAACACAAATAGATTTTAGTATAGCGGAGTATTTCCTATTTCTATTTTTATTAAAAATAACAAACTTGCAATATACCACCAGTAGATAAGAAACAACAACGTTCTCAGAATGCTCTATAAATATGTTACTAATATGCCACAATTCATTTCAGGAAGCTTTACATTAATATAAAATTAGTACACAATTTAGTTTAAAATCTTATTTTTAAAAGAAATTATGCCTGACCATTTCTCACAAAATGTTAACATTTGGTTATAAACAAGTGTTCAACATCATCTAGATATTCAGAAAAATCCACAGATTTATATACATATACATACATATTAATAAATTTATATATACATTAAAATATTGCAGGGCATAATTGTAATATTCAATTGAATCTTAAAATAGATCAGAAAGAAGAACTGCAACACTATAAGGTGTTTTATAGAGAAATAGGGAAAATGAAATACTAACCAAAAAATCTGGAAAAGAACAGTGAGGCAGACCAAGTGTTGCCATATGAACACTTCAATTGCTACAGCTGAAAGCAAAACTATAGAAATACAGACAAATTTAGGAATTACATAAAGATATGGATGAAATTAAGGTGGGAATGAATAAAATTTTCTCAATAAAGGCAGTGAGTTGTTTAGAGAAAAATCATGAGATCTAAGAAATATTCAGCATTCAGACATAAATTATTATACAGTACTTCACTGAAGTCTGCATATATTTTCTAGAGTGTTTTTGACAGGTGTGGGATTGTGCTACTTGTCGTATAACATTTCCAGGCAAGATGATTAATGTATAATAGCAACGTCAACAAATGGATACTCCTCTTGCTCAAGCATCATAGAAAAAAATAAAGTGTTTTTTAAAATGGCTTCTTTTAAATGTTGTTGCATCTGAAAGCCTGGCTGAGAAATAAATGCAGTAAATTACCAAAGCAAAATAGAGGCAACACCTCAATGTAAAATTGTGGGGTAATCAATTTTTGCTTCCTTTTGTCAACAGATTAAACCCCAAAGTGATTCAGAAGTATATTCAGAGAGTATGCAACATATTTCACTTTCTAAACCAGATTCTTTGCATAACAGACCTGCAAGGAATCTACAGCCTTCTAGAGAAAGTATAGGAGGTAGTGCCTCAAATTCTTATTTATAAGAGAAAAATAACCATACAAAATTACTGCGAGTAAAAGATGCTGTAGAGGCTCTTGGTAGCAACGGTTGCTACTGATGTCAAGAATACTAAAAAAAAAAAAAATCCTTCAAACAGACAACCATGTTTGCTGAAAAAGAACACCCCAGAAGTTTTAAAACACAATATAAAACATCATCTGTAGCTTTCCTACTGCTTTCCATATTCATAATTAGTTATCACTGCAAGGAAATATGACTTTGTCTTTAGTGTAGGGTGTATCACAGTAGTTTCCAATTAACTAGGACTGCTACATGGGTAGAGCATACAATAGCTCCACTTAGCTTTTTTAAACTACTCCTTCCTTTATTAGCAGGCAAAACATGGCTGAAGGTGGGATAAGGCCACCTCCTCTGAGCCAACAGCCATAGGGTTCATTGCATGAACCCACACCAGCTGGAAAAAACAGGATACAAAGCCTATATAACCAAACCTGTCTCCCTCACACTTAGTCCTCTCTGTAGCAGAAACCAAAGCACAGGAAACATTTTCCAGTATGATTCAAATAACTTCCCTCCTCTAATTTATGATCAAAGGGTCAATTCAACCCCTACTGGATGTTACTGCATCACTTCAAAAACTCCAGCACCAATGCCCATCCACCCTCCTATCCCTCATCTTTTCATTCCACTATCATTTTGGGAACCAGAGCCTTTGATAACCACCTGCTCTGGAACCTGCTACTGGTTATTCACTCATAAACCCTAGAAGTCTAATGTCTTCTTCACTTTCTCTTCTACTCATTTCACTTTGTTCTACTTGTTTCAATGTTCTACATAACTCCCAACACTCAAAACCTCCTTCAAAAATGCTAGTTACTCAAAAGGGACATCTTATCAAACAACTTCCTTGATCCATCTACTAAGACTATTTTCCAACATCATTTTAACCATCTTTTCCAATTGTTTTTCATTACTACAGATGCTATGAGCAATTTCTATTGTAGGTTTCTCATAAATAAGGTAGACTAAATATTTAAAGATTTTTTTCTCTCATTATAGGTACATTATCTAAAGAAACCTGAGCAAGTGAAGAATGGGTCATCAGGAATTTTCTGAAGACAAAGGAAAATGTGTCAAATCCACAGAATTATGATGGATCATGAAATACACATAGGCTGGGAGCCTGTATGACTGCACACTTGCTTTGAAAAAGAGGATGTGGGGACAGGCAGCATGCTGAACACAAGCCACCAGTGCATCCTTGCAGCACACTAGAACATGTATAGCCAGCAGACTGAAAAAGTGCCCATTACCCTCCACTTGGCATTGGTGAGTCTAAACCTGGGACACTAAGTCCAGTTTAGCTTTTTCTATGAATAGTACAAAAGAAAGGAACCCCATGTCCTGATATATGAGAAGAGCTTGAAGGAACTCAGATTGTTCAACTTGAAGGATAAGGCAGCTAAGAAATGGTCTATGAATAATCTTCTACTTCCTAAGGGTTGCAGAGAATATTAAGCCAAAGTTTTCTGTGAGATGCAATGACATAAAGAGAGGCAACTCTGTGTTAAGTCACTACATGAGAAATTCAAATTGAAACAAGGAAGCTGGAACATTTTGTCTACCAAGACTGAAATCTCCAGAAATTTCTCCCCAGAAATTCGTGAAACTTGGCCAAATGATGCCTGAACCTACCTGTTTTAGCAATTAATTTATTCCAAATTTTCACAGGAGAGCAGACTAAAATCTTCTCTGGGATTTGGAGTTTGACCTTCCCATTGCCTCAATGCAGAATCTAATTGATTTTTTTTTTTTCACGTCCATCATCCTACCCAGAACTGTATTTGAAGGAAATAATTTCAATGAATCTGTCAGAGTGCACATACAGAAAATGGGAACCACTTTTGAGACAACACACCCAAACAGCATGACTACTGCTCGGTAACCTTTGAAATTTTGCCAAATCCAACAAGTCTTCTTTTTAAAAAAATCAGAATCAACACCATATATACTGTTTAATGGTGTCATGTTCAATGTCTCTTCCTGAACTACCAGCTATCAAATTGATTGAACTTTTAGTCAAGTTTAGGCACACTATATGGAAAAGGAAGAATATCAAACAACAATAAGGATGCTATCTTTTAAATTATGCTTGTCACATAGCTATGTAAAAAAATTAAAAAAAAAAGAAAAAAGAAAAAAAAGCTTTCTTTTTGATGAAAAATTAAGTGTTCTCAATTCAAGCAATAAATCTGGGCATTGTTCTGAGTTCTTTCCAGCTAAGAACATTTAAAGCTTGCCATAGGCCATGGTTGTTAACTGGACACTGAAAGTTACCTAAAGATTATATCCGTATACTTCTGATTTTAATATGTAAGCACATTTCTGTATGCTTAGTGTTCTGCTATCCACTCTACTTTCTTCTGAATTGATCTAAGGTTTTATTGCACTTAAAGGGAAGATATTTATTTCCCATAGGCAAATATTAAAGGGGACAGTTTGAAATCTGCATTGTCCTATGAAATTGTCTTCAAATGTCCTAATGATCTGAATAAGAGCAACTGTTTCCTTGAGAGAAGAGCCCTACATTTTAATCTCAATCTTGCTATGGTAGGAAATTTTCCCTTTAAAAATTACTTCTATACAAACTCCTTTTAGAAATTTATTCTTTTTATAAAATATAAATAACAGTTTATATTGTTTTTGCACACAGTAGTATCACAGTAGAAATAAGTGGGAACTATGGTAGCTTAAAACTAGATAAAAACACACCCTATAAGTGCAAAGACATTTATCTTGTACTTTTTTTAATGTTATTTTTGCATTCTGTATTTTGCTGAGCTACAAAGAATATAGAAAATGTTTGTTTTCCTCCATGTTTTTTTATTAAATTCTATTTGTCATCCTTGACTGTTTTAACTCTTATTTTAAGTTACTTTTAAAACAGAAGAATCCCAAATCACAGACCCAGTAATGAAAGGGGTACGTACCAACATTCACATACATAATAAACTCAATGTTTGATGAACTTTTACAGAAATACTCTTTAATTAGTAAAGACTGGTACTTGTAAGGTTCTCCCTTTATATTGTCAAAGATATAGAAAAAAAAAGAATTGCCTGCCAGAAAAAAAACGAAACAACTGAAAAACCCTAAAATGTTCCGTTCTTAAATAACCTGTATTTGTTTGTTTTGTCTTTTTTAACCAAACAAATAAACAACCCTACTTGTACAGTACAAAAAAAATTACTGTATATCACTAGGGAAAAAGAAATTTCTTCTGGTATATATTATTGCTGGTATTGAGCAAAGTAGAAATTATGAATGAATATATTTTATTTGGAAACATGTTATTGACAGAAATCTATCAATAGTAATGTGAGTATTGTCAACAGCCTGTCAATATTAATGTAATTATAATTAAGGGGATAACATGGATTTTAGCTATAATACCAAGTAACATCTCCTGCATTGCTGCTATCAATATAAGCATTATTATTGACCTGTTCTGGGACTATCAGTAGGAGATGTATTACCATCAGGCATATTTGTCAATGCATTCTGCCCACAAAAATTCTACATTTAAATTTACAGGTCTGTAAACTTTGCCTGAAGAAATATACAAATCCAAGTAATCTCTTGGGTGCCATTTTTTTCCACAGGGCTTTTCTACTGTGGATGAGTAATCAAGGGGTTTCTATCTCAGAGCTACTGCAATCGCATTCCCTGCTTTTCTAGCATAATCATTAGATGACAAATAGACATATATGCAGAAGCCTTAAAATAATTTTAAGTATGATCTGTCAAACCACTTTTTGAGAAGCAAAATAAAAACGTATTTATTAAAATAAAACCCAAAATTTGTTCCTAATGGTTGGCAGCGAGTCACTAGTGGCGTCCCCCAGGGACCAGTGCTGGGTCCAGTCCTGTTTAATATCATCACTGATGACCTGGATGAAGGGATTGAGTCCACCATTTGCAGATGACACCAAGCTGGGACCATGTGTTGATCTGCTGGAGGGTAGGAGAGCTCTGCAAAGGGACCTGGACAGGCTGGATAGATGGGCCAAGTCCAACAACATGAAGTTCAAAAAGTCCAAGTGCTGAGTCCTGCTCTTTGGCCACAACAATCCCCTGCAGTGCTACAGACTGGGGACAGAGTGGCTGGACAGTGCCCAGGCTGGAGGTGCTGGCTGACAGCCGACTGAACATGAGCCAGCAGCGTGCCCAGGTGCCAAGAAGGCCAAGAGCATCCTAGCCTATAGCATGGCCAGCAGGAGCAGGGAGGTCATCCCTTCCCTGTTCTGGGCCCTCAGTTTGGGAAGGACATTGAGACACTTGAGCGCGTCCAGAGGAGGCAACGAGGCTGGTGAGAGGCCTGGAACAAAACCCTGTGAGGAACGACTGAGGGAGCTGGGGGTGTTCAGCCTGGAGAAAAGGAGGCTCAGGGAGACCTTATCACTCTCTACACCTTCCTGAAAGGTGGCTGTAGCCAGGTTGGGGTCAGTCTCCTCTCCCAGGCAGCCAGTGACAGAATGAGAGGACACAGCCTAAAGCTGTGCCAGGGGAAGTTTAGGTTAGACATCAGGAAAAAATTCTTCACAGAAAGAGAGATTGGGCATTATCTGCCCAGGAAGATGGAATTGGGCATTATCTGCCCATCCCTAGAGGTATTTTAAAAAAGACTGGATGTAGTACTCAGTGCCCTTGTTTAGTTGATGAGGTAGAGTTAGGCCATAGGCTGGACTTGATGCTCAAAGATCTTCTCCAACCTAGTTCATTCTGTGAACTTAAAATTACATTTAGGATGCATAAGTAGCATATCCACTAACTTCACTGAGTTAGTGATTTAATTCTTTTACACAATCTCATCTGTGTAGACAAAACATGTAGTCTAACACTGAACTTATGGAGAGATGGAATGGACTACAAGAGACCACCAAATCCTAACACAGCACAAACACAGGCTCAAGAATATATTGACATGTGTCTACCAAGAAGGCTAATTCCATAGTTTTTCTAAGTAGTCTGTTCCAGTGTTTTATGGCCCAAAGACTCTTTTTCTCATATTTAGTATAAAGCATGCTTAGTAAAAATCAGGACAGTTTTCACTCCACAGCAGAAATCAAGAACAACGAAAAAGAACTTCCATTTTGCCGCACCTTCTCAAGAGCAAAAAGCAGCAAGACATGTGAAAGGACCAATTACCCACAGAAGATCTGCCAAACTAGACAAAATATGCTTTACTACAACATGCCTGGTATGATCCTCAAGAAAAACCAAACCAAACAAAAAACCCAAATAAAATCCACAGCAAAACAACAACTTTACTTTTTTCTCAGCAGCAATTCACCTTGAGATCTGCTATATCTTCATGTCTTTTTCTCTCATTTTTCTATCTGAATAATTATTTCCTCTTTTGGATTCATATATTTTGAGCTTTTCATGTTAAATGCCTGCATTGTTTTTTATCTTGTTGATTTTACACTTTCCAAACTCATCAAGAGTATTTTGAATTCAGACCTTATGTTTAAAACAAAGGACAAAACAAAATCCTAAACTTTCAACCTCTCTCCAGCTTGTATCATCAGTAACTTTTCTAAGTATGTATTCTCTTCCATCATCCAACTCACTAATGCCTTTTCATCTTGACAGGGTACTATAGATAATTACTCTGTAAAGGCAATCTTTCAACTTGATGCTGATAACATCAACATCTAATGGATACAATATTGATATTATGTTTCCCTAGTTTGCTCATGTAGGGAAAAAGACTTTATTAAAATAATGCTGCATAGTACCTAAAGTTTTCCTCTTACTAAACTTGTTATTCTTATTTAGAAGAGAAAAATATTGAGGTTTCTTACAAACAGGTCTCACCAAACCATACTGGGTGTTTTACCATTTCTCTTCTACACACTGTTAGATACAAATTAATTGCTAAACTATTTACTCCTGAACCTTTATTTGGAATCAAAACTGACAGTTTCAATAATTCTCTTAACAGAAGAGTAAAGAGGCACAAAACCAGATACACACAAACCCATTTTGCTGGCTATTTCCACCCTCTGGGATATTAAATAAATAAATAAAATCAGCAGTGCCTAATTCCTCAATCATTCTAGGATGAATTTTATTAGGATTTGCCACTTGAGCACATCTATATTAAGATTCCTTAGGCTATTCTTTCTGTGCTTTGGTTCCACTCTTATTTCCTGTCTAAGATTAATTTTATGAAAGTAGCAGGTCACAATATATCTCTTTTACAAAGTATGAAGGGAAGAATCAGTCTTTGAAAGTCTTTTCCTTGTTCTCCTTTCTTATTTAATAACAGATCTAGGTAATGGACTTATCCCTTCGTGCCTCCTCTTACTCAGAGTTTTGGAACCTTTCATTGATTCTTTTCTTGTGCTTTGTAAATTGAAACTTATTTTGTTCCTCAGTCATCAATTTTATTCTTACATTCCTATGCTATTCTTTTATATTCATCGCTAATCATATTGTATTACTTTTGCCTGGACAACTCTTTTCATTTCCAGGCCAGGGAAGAATTCCTGATATAAAGTCCCTCTTAACATTCACTATTAGTATTTTATTTTATTTTATTATTATAAAGTATCTCAACACAAAGAAACAACAGGATATACATAAAGGTAACAATTTTTCATCCTTTTCAACAGACTAGACTCTGCCAAGTGCCAGCATTGAAATCAATGGTCCAAGGATGGGGAAGCAGGGTGTAGAAATCATCTCCTCTCTGGAGATAACAGTAACACACAGTCCCTTTTTCCTTCAGGAGCTACAATACATTTGGTATTGTGCATTGCCATACTGGGGGTGTGCGACAGCAGGGAAGCAAGCCATAGCCTTGGTTCACTATCCCTCCTTTGATGTTCATAAAGTTGGGTATCAACAGATAGCAATGAAAACTAACTTTCCACCCATCACAAGAATGCTGAGACTTTTTTTAATGTGGAGTGTTCTACATTTTTCTTTGTGAAAATTTATCATTTACCTGTTCTTTTTGGGCACTCTCAATAGCAGAGGATATTTTATATGTCAATTAAAAATCAATAAATTTTAAAGATGAGAAACCAAACGATACATATTCAGTTAACTTTAAAATTTTCCTTTACATCAACTCTCATAACACAGAACATGGATCCCAGCTGCTCAAAGCCTCATCTCTCACCATTAAATCTCAGCTCTTTCCTGCTTATCAAGTGCAGAGAGAAATATCCTCAGATCAAAGTCTAATTGGGAGCCCCAACTGTGTTGTCTCTTAATCACTGAAAAATTAACTTATCACTATATCATTACCTCAAATAACCTTAAAAAAGATTGATTTTGTATTACTGTCTGGATTTCTATATACTTCAGACAAATACCTATCATTTTCTAAAGAACATAAATTGATTCTTTAACTGTTTGGAATAACTACAAACACTAATTGAAAAGTCAGTAACACACTGCAATCACAGAAACTATTATTTATTTCTTATATTCCTGGGAGAAAGGACTATTTCTCAACATAGACAAATTCAAGGAAAACACTGAATGACTGTGTAACAAACAATTCCCATAGATAAAATTAAGAATTTTATTATGGAGGTTAAAAATGCTACAGTTACATTTAAGGTTCAAAGACCAAGCACAAGACAAAGACACATTCAAATCACAGGTTGCTTTTCCAATTTTAACTCAGTAAATTGAGATTTCATAACATGAGATACAAGAGATTAGCTACTACTGAATGCCTGAAGACAGCAAGGAAAAATTAATGATAGTTAATTAATAGATTTATCTTCCACAAACTACCTGCCAGAATCAAAATATTAGGGCTTCAAGTTACAAAATCAAAACCAGCTCAGAAGAGCCAGAATTGATACAACAGTAATGAAGAGCAGCAGGAAAGTGCTGCACTGTTAGAAACTGTAAATCAGTCATTTCTGACAGCATTTGATGGAAACTGAAAATCCCACATCAGTGCAACACATCCCCTCGATGAATGCTAGAATGCTAGACAATTACTGGCCACTCCCTAAGATATTCTGAATGCTATAAGCTTCTACTGACTTGAGATAAATTTGTCATCAGTCAGCACTCTTAAAAGACAGATTATTAGATCCTAACAACCAGATCTGATAGTTACCTCAAAACGAATATTTAAAATACTAACCTTTTAAAATTTGCAACACTAAATTCAAGACGATAAAACCTCCAAGTACATTTGTATTCCTTGTAGCATAGAAGCCAGAGACAGCATCACCCTACCAACTTTTTTGATAAGCCCTAATCTTCATTTACTGGAATAAACAGGAAGATAAACACATAACAAGCTAATGTTCCATCACTATTATTCTTAATCCCATATCCTTTTCTTTTCCTCCCTCATCTTATTTCCTCTTTTGTCATCCTGCTCCTTAGTACATCAAGTTACAAATTCATCTCTAAAGGGACATGTCAGTTTCACTTATAAATTCTCATCCTCTGTTACATTAAATGAAATCTAGCTGTTGCTCCTTTTAAAGCAATTAGTGATAAAAACCTGGAAGTGTAAAAAACAAAGCTGCATTATAACTTGAAAACTTCCAAAAAACATGGTTAAAAATCCCTTGATCTAGATGCTTAGCAAAATATTTGTCTCATACACAACAGATGTTTTTCTTTGGAACTAGGTAATGGCAATTATTTGGAGAAGTGCTTTACCTTTACTGTTGATGAACTAAAATGGTGAAGAGAGGTTTTGTTAAAGTAGTTGAACAGAGTGGCAACTGTGATGGTTAGCTGGGAAGAAACAGCCCTTTGTAAGGAAGAGGCAACATCTGTGACTGAACCAGTATCAAGAGGTGTAAAAGCTAAGCAAAGTTAAGAATTAAGTTAATAATGTAGGTCTCACCTGCTGATGTGATCAACAGATGACTGAGAGACTATTGTACCTTAAGGCCTTTTTGGGTGTGATAAAGATATGAGGCTCTGGTAAAAGGATGGCTAAGTAATACTGCAATGCTTGTGCAGCAGTGAAAAGAACGCAAGGCTTAGTAAATGTGCGATCTTTTCTGTAAAGCAGATGAAATGTCACCTGGTGGCAGAGGTATGCAGCTCCATTTCAGAAAGGTCCAATGACAGATCATGAACACACCGCTGTGAGCACACTGAGGGCAGTTATAGCCATAGCTCTTCCAGTGAGAGAGTGGTTATAGCCATAACTCTTCCTTTGCTGGTTACTGTTGCTTTTCTGAAAAGTTGGTCTTACACCTCATGATATATGAAACATCTGCATTTCATTGTTCTAAGGGCACTGTATCTCACATCCCTTTATTTGTCAAGTACAATGTCAATCCCAATTTTATGCATCTTTTCCATGCCCCTCCTTACATTTCTTCCATTCAAAACTACCTAAAAAACAAACAAAAAGTCATCTAACTTAAATTCTCATTTCATAGCTCTGTGTCTGCTCTGCTCCAACCTGTCTGATTCATACGAATGGATCACCAGATAAGTACGGAGATGCCAGGATGAAGATTGAGAAGATACATACAAGAGATTCAGAAGCAACACCTGCTCTATATACTCTGATACAATTTACCACAGATGACAGAACCCTGCAATTTTGCATTAAACACTTTACGCTTATCATTTATGAAACACAGTCACTGCCCAGATTTTATTCCAACTTTCTTCCTTTTCACATACATATGCATGCCAACTGCACAGTTATGAATATTCAGCAATACGCAAGTGTAACAATGCTGATCCAAGTACTGCGCTGCAGGAATGCAAGGTCCTTTAACCTTTTATTAGAAATACTTATTAGATAAGAATGGTAAAAGCTGTCCTAAATGCCTAAATCATAATTAACCCCTATCCACATCTGTACCCAAAGGAGGACTCTAAGTAAAACAGTGTTGTTACAGACTGTATATATTCATGATTTGCTAGAACCGATAAAGTCCTGCATCAATAAAAAGACAAACCTGTTCACTCCATGTCTTAAGTTTTGGTTTTGTATTATATGGCATAACTTATGAATAATTTGATCGAATTATCATCAAAAACTCTCAAGTGGTGCAAGGATAAAGAGCAGTACTTGACACAAATTTCTCTTTTTTCAGGCTTGTGTTCTTTAAAAATCTAAGGTAATGTCATTTTTGACAGCTACAGTCACTGTCTCAAATTTTCCTTCCACTGTCTATTCTGTCCTTATCTTACAAATTAGCAGTAGTACTCATTTGAACTTCAATTTAATCGGTTTTGCATGTTGAACTGGCAAAATTCCAACCTATTTAAACTTATTTTTCTGCAGATTTAGTACACAAACAGGTCATCACAGACTCAGGTCAGATACATGCAGTATGAGTAAAAAGAACAACAGAGTCAGGAAAACCAGGTAATTGTGAAACCAGCTGTCTTTGAATCTCAGCATCATACTCTTATATCCACCACCAGTCAACAGCAAGACAGAAACTCAAGGCTTTTGTTTGACTTGAAGAACTGTTCTTTTTTGTCTTCAATCTCAATGTGCTGAATGTGCAAGCAAAACACAACACTGCAAATACAAATAATGAAACTTTTAGCTGTCTTTCAAAAATGAAAAGACAAATAATTATTTGTACAAGTCCACTGTAGGATTCATGCAGACCTGCAAATGAGAGGCTACTCTGTTCAAATAAGTAACACTATGCAATTCCTCCCTACCTTCAGCTTTTCTGGTATGATTGTACCTTGTAACCTCTGGGATACGCAATGACTACGAGGGGTGCTGGGAAATTTGATGTGCTCAGTGTCCCCAGTCCTTGACGATTTTATTACTTATTAATTATGGGAACTTTAAGCACACAAGGGAAGTCTGATACACTTCCACTACACTTCTCCTCAATCCTGTAACTTCATTAGCATTTTAGAATCAACTGAATGGTTGCATACAGGTATTACAAGTAACAGTTTAGAAGAGGGATAATAATTTCCTTGCTAGGCAGCCTGAGTTGTATGCTGTTACAGCTTCTGAAATCCCTCTGCAATTCCAATGTGTATTTCACTTCATGATTTAGTTATGCCCCACAGTGTCATGGCATTATATTAATTTCCCTTTCAGGAAAAGTTTTTCCTCCTTACCAAACCCCTCCTGTGACATTTTTTTTCTGCTTCTCTGACTACAGAAGTAATATTACTTTTGAATACTATTATTTTAATGTATTTTTTCAAGTTTTCTTAGAATTTAAATTTTGATTAGCTCCTTTCTTTTCTAACCTCATTCACAATATTAGCAAAAACCAAGAGAGAAGATAAAGTGTGTGAAAGACAAGATTTTTAGGGACATTCTTCCCAGGCAGCTACTGAGACAAACACAATGAATGTTAGCAGCATTAAATTCAACTTCCTCCTAAAGGCAAAAAACCTCCTCAAGTCCTCCCTTGCAGGAGGAGGAGAAAGTACCCAGACCCAGTAAGAATCAACCTTGCATCAAGAGTTGCACCATTGTTGTAATTTCTCTTCCTTCCTATAGCGTGTATGTCCTCTTTTTCCTCTACCCCAAAGTTCTTTATTTCTCTTATATTTCACCCTTACTCTGAAAAATCTGAATTTAGTTTCCTTTTCAAAAGAGCCTGAAATAAACTCAAACTTCTGAAGTTCTTATATTCCACCTCCAAACCAAAAAACCACTGAGAGAAGTATGTTACAAAGACTGCATCCTTTCCTGAAGATTTTTGTAAAGTTTAGACTTGAACTGATGATGCTTGCAGTTGTAAGTCAGCTGTATGGCTGCAGGAACAATTTAGCTCTTGAAGAAGCTACAGAACAGAGAGCCTGCTACCTTTTATGTACATATACAGCACAATTTGATTATGAGCCTGCATCTTTTTAGCACAACACATTGGTCATTTTCAATTTTTTTATTTTATTTGCTGTTTTTAACTTTACAGGGAGTGCTGTATTGCAGGTGATGTTTAGAGCACCCTTGTTAGTTAAAATGAGACGAACAGAAAGGGTGTGACTCTCTTCAGTGGTCTAAGCGAAAAAGTATGCATGCTAATAGCTGTCAAAAGCAAAAAAGCCCAACCCTATCTCTAAAAAAAAAAACAAAACAAAAAACAGACCAAGAAAATCCAATAAAAACCTCAAAACAGCATAAGCAGCCTGCTTGAAAACACCACACTGAAGTAAACTTCAGCAGTCCATGAGAGGTAACAAGTTGTAGCAGCTCTGCTCATTAACTCCAGAGCAATACACTGAGTCCATTGCCATTTCAACACATAAACAACGTACTATAATTTAGGTAGAAAATTTTAATTCACCTTCTGGATGCTCTGAAAAATTGCATGAATTCAGATGTTTTTCCTAAACAGCTAACATTTGGGAACCAGACCTTGCTAGGGAGAAATTTACATTAGGGTATTTCACTGAAAGACTGATTTTAATTGACAAAATTATCATCTTCTAACTGCACATTGCATCAACCAGATCATTAATGGAGATGTTAAACAGGGCTGAACACAGTATTGACCCCTGGGGTACAACAGTAGTTACCAGCTTCCAACTAGGCTTCACACCACTGATTGCCATTCCCTGTGGTCCATCTGTTCAGCACATTTTATGCTGACCGGACTATTTGCTCACCCAGCCCATACTGCAGCAGCTTCTCCAAGAGCACGTCACAGGAGACACTGCTGAAAGACTTACTCATGCAAGCACCTACTCTCCTCCTCCCCTTGTTTACCATGCCAGTTATTTCATTGTAGAAAATTATCAGGTTGGTCAAAAATGGCTTCCCCTTGGTAAATCTATGCTGACTACTCCTGATCATTTTCTTTAATGTGTCTTAGAAGGGTTTCCAGGATTAGCTGCTGCATCACCTTCCATCCTTCTAGGGGATCAAGGTAAGGCTGACCAGGCTATAGTTCCCTGAGGACTTCTTCCTGCTCTTTTGAAAACAGAAGAAACATTAACTTTCCTCCAGTCTACAGGCACTTCTCCCAGTTCCTCAATCTCCCAGTCCAATGATTATTGGGACTGTCCTCACAATGATATCAGCCAGCTCCCTTAGCACTCATGGGTTCATTCCCAGAGCATTACCTCTTAATTCAGGTATTCTCTGACCTAAACCTCTTCCAAGTGTACATTTTCCCTGCTCCAGACCTTCCCTTGTGTTCTACAGTTCCTGAAGGTCTTTGCTAGTAGAGATGGAAGCAAAGGCAGCCTGCATAACCTCAGCCTTTTCCACCTTCCCTGCTCATTCAGCTATGAGACCACATTTTCCCTAGTATTCCTCCTGCTACTCATGCATTTTATAAAGGCAATTCTTGTGGTCTTTGACATCCATCACCAGATTCAACTCCAGGTAGAGTCTGACTTTCCTTTTCACATCCATGCATGCTCAGACACTGTCTCTATACTGCTCCCAGGTTATGTGTTCCTGCTTCTGGACATTTACTTTTAATGTCTGAGTTTCATGATGAGCTCCTTGTTCATCAGTGTATGGCTGCTGGCATTCTAGCCTGACTTCCTAACTGCTGGGATGGACTGCTCCTCAGCTCGGGGAGGTGATCCTTGTGTATCAAAGAGCTTTGCTGCATCCCTCCAGGGCCTGACCCTGGGGGAATCTTCCAAGTAGATCCTTCAAGAGGCCAGAGCCTGCTTTCCTAAATTCCAGGGCAAGGATCTTACTTATTCTTAAACCAGGCTCTCAGAGAAAGCCGGCACTAATATCACTAACCGACTGAATAAGAAATAGATTACATTAGTTTCTGTCAGAAACCATATAGCTTAAAGGAAATATTGCTAAACTGGCACAAACACCGTGAACTTCTTTATTGAAAAAAGTTATTACCTAGAGAGTCTTAAAAAAAGCCCTCTCTGCCAAAAAAAAATCATTAAATACCTAAAAGGTTTAAGAAGTAAGGTATCAAAAAAGTAATATAACATATCTTATTCTTCAGTTAGACTGACATTAATATAGAATGAATTTATTGGTAGTATATGCAGAACATTTCTTATTAAATACAGTGCTATCTTTTAATTCAAAAGTTTATTCCCATTTCTTATTATTATCTTAATTATTATTATTGCAGCATACCATGCTTACAAGCTAATTCAATGAAATTATATTTATGTCTGAAGCTTATCATTTAGTGTTAGCTGGACCCAATTTATTTGTTTCTTTACATCCTCTAAATTGTTGTTTTCACTGAATAAATGCAGAAATTCCAACTGCAACAACAGTGATGTGGAATTTTTGAAAGTTTTGTAAGAGTAGGCCATTATAACCAACAGAGAAATAAAACACATGGGCAACAAGGTAATTAAATTGTAGTCTGAAATTGATGACAGATTTTTTCTACTGTTTAATCTACTACTAATTTTCCTTAAGAAGCTGTCCATCTCTTCCCTTCTTTGCCCTCCCTTCCCTTCTCTCTGAACCTCATGGCTTTGAAACTTTCAGATGTTAAAAAAAATAAGAAAAGACATTCCCACCATCTCATATTTTGAACATGTAATTAAACGTTTAGGGCTTTTTTTTCCCTGAAAGACCATGTGCTTCATTACTACATCCAGCTATATGTTAATACTGGATTCAGATATCACTCCCTACACTTTGATGATTTATATATTGAAGAGCCATTCATTTTACACCATATTCTTGGTACTGATACTATGTAGCCATAAACCTGTTTCCTTCCTTCCCAAATATCCTCGAAGTAGCAGTTTTTAGCCATTTTCAAGACTGTCACCTCCAAAGACTATAAACAGAGAAAGTAAAATGTCCTTCTTGACTTACAGTACCACATTTCACATCAAAGAACAAATTAAGGTCCTTGGATTAGTAATAGTGTCAAAAACTATCCAAGTATAAAAACTACCTTTCCTACTCTATGAACGGTTCAATCAAGTCTTTATATACTAATAATACTTGTTTGAAAGTTTTAGTTTAATTTAATTTAGTCCATTACAGGAACATTTACTTCCTACATGTCCTGGATCATCTTAAGCATCAAAACCTTTCTGTGAGTCACTACAGTCTTTAACGAAATTAAACCTACAGTCTTCACCTACTGGCATGGGTGAATAATAAAAGAATCTAATTGGAGACAAACAGAGCTGTGAAACAAACAAAACATTCTCTCCCAAGTCTAAATACCTCCTTGCACAGAACAGACCTATGTCTAGCCAAGTCCCTAATACTCTACGAACATGAACTGAGGTATGCCATTCTAGCTACTTGGGAGCCCTTTACCAAGTAGGTAGATCCATAATGCATCTAAAGGTCCATTACCTAAGAAATAAATCTTTTAAAAAATAAATTCAAAACATGGTATTTTACATATCTGTACTCCTATACTGAGAGTTCTAGGATTAGCTATGAGATACATAAGCATGAGCTGATTCAAATACATTTAAGTTCACTACTATTACTTCACAGTTTTCAACATTTCTAAGAAAAGTAAAAGATATTTTCACATTCATGCAGACAGAGATCTAATTTTAATTATTTACTTAATGCAACATTAATGGGAACTGATTTTTTTCATTTGCTGAAAAGGATGTTCTTGACAAATAAAAACCTACAAGTTGGCACAAAGATAAGCCTAGGAGTTAAAAGGATGTAAAAATTGAGGCAAAATGCTAAGCAGAGTTATTTCAATTGCCCTGGCCCCAGATAAATGCAATTTCACATCCTCTGTACTCAATAATAAACATCTTCAATTCCTACCTTAAAAACTGCAAATATGTATACATAACACTGAGGTTTTTGAAATACTGATATACACACAACCTCTCACTACATAAAAAGGCCCAAACACCCCACCTCTTTTAGACTCTCTCCAAAAAATCCAGACTAGTAGGCAAGAAAGTGGGTGCCATATAAGATCCTTGCAAAACCTTCACAGGTAACAGCTTTAAACGTATTCCACTTTCTAATTCACAGACTCAATCAAAAATTTTACAATACAGAAAACACTACAGTCATCATGGTAATTAAAAGAGTAAATCACAGAATCCTAGAATCATCAAGACTGGAAGAGACCTTTAAGAAAATCAAGACCAACCATCAACACAGCACTAACTCCAAAAAAGTATTCTTAGAACACCTAAGGCTAGAGGCACTAGAAACCAAAGTAGATCTTTCAATACTGACATGATCATCTATTTCTGTACTCTCTTTTAATGAGCCAATTTATACATTTTATAGATGTGAATTTAACCCCATAGCAAGTAACTTTGAGCAGTATAAACAAACACTGAAAAAAAAAAACCCAAAACATTAATTTTTCCTCCCTTTATTAGCTTATTTACTACTCTAACTAAGTACCAGCAATGACATTTTCAGTTGCTTTACTACTAATCACTTCATTAGATAAACTAGTCTTGATGGACAGCCAATAACTGAAGAACAAGCGGCTGCTGAGGAGGAACTGCAGCAGAAAGATGAAAAAAAATCTGAAGAAGAAAACACTGATAAAACACATCTTCAAAAAGAATAAAAATAGCATTAGTCTTAAAAAGAAAACTTTATCAACTGTTGCTAACTGTATGTCAAAAAAGCTCCAAAAAAGTCTGACAAGAACTAACTTTCAATGAAATCAAATGGCAAAGTATTTTGGACTCAAATTTTAGTACAAACTTCACTTCATTTAGTACACATTTTAGTCATACTACATCTTTGACCTTAGGGAACACTTCCCTCACACTGACAGGTGAAAAATCATAAAAGAAATACAGTGCTGTGGTTTCCAGTATGGACTATGTCATAAGTAGAGTTTGTCTGTTTGTCAAACACATTGGCCATTCAGAATAAATCCACATTTATTTCGTAGTGAACCAATCATTTGTTACTTACAGGCTGCACAAAACTGGATTAACAGAAAGTGGAAAGTTGCCACCCTCATTTTTGGATTTCTTTGCCACCTATAGTAGGGAGTCAGAGGAATGACCCTCGAAGATTATAAATGTTTCAGTCTCTCAGCTGGTATCACAACTCAGATGATAATACTCCTCTGAGAGGATATTACGCCCTTTCTGCTCCGCACAGGTCGTCACCAGGCTCTGTCCCATCTTACGGCACGCCTGGGCCTAGCTGGAAAGCTCCCCGCCTCCGCACTCTGCGGCAACAGGAGGCCGAACGCCAGCGGGACTCACGGAACGGGGGCGGCCGGGGAGTGCAAAGGCCAAACACAGGTTTTTGCAAGCAGGCCCTGCATGAGCTCCGGGGCCTGAGCCAAAGGAACTGCCCCGGCCAACCAGGCCGCAGGAGACGCCTGGATGGGCTCCGCCGAAGGCCACGGCCCCTGCAGCAGCTCCCGCCCGCCGCAGCCGCTCCGTCTCGTCCCGCCCCGCGTCCCGACTGACCTGCGCCGCTGCCGGGCCCGGCCCTGCGCCACTCCGCGGGTGTGCCGGGCTCAGCCTCGAGCTTCCCGGAGAAGCTCTGCACGGCCGGAGCCGCCTCGGGCGCTCTCCCCTCGGCCGCCCCGGCTGCGGGCACCGTCCCGCCAGCCGGGTGCCAGCGGCAGCTGCCCGGAGCGGCGGCCGCACGGAGCGCAGTGCGCCGCCCAGCGCGGCTGCGCAGGAAGCGCTCCGGGAGACCGGGAAGGCGCGCGGGAAGGGCTCGCCACACGGCGGCCGCGCCAGGGCGGGCTGCGAGCTGCTTGACTGACAGCCCAAGCATCAAATCAGCGGCCCGGGATGAGGCGCAGCAGCCAATGGCCGCAGGGGGGCGGGGCGGCTCCGGGCCCCGTGGGATCCGAGCGGCCGCGCTGCCGTTTGCGGCTGGGCCGGCGCTTGTAGCGGCTTCTGCTCGGGGCTGCTCGTGTGGGCGTGAGGAGACTCCTGGCCTGGGGTGGTGTGGTGTGGCCACTCAGCGGCTTGGAGTCGAGGGCAGTCTGGGGTGGAGTCCATGGGGAGGCGGGTGGCCTGCGGGCAGGATTCACAGGCCTGTGAGGGGAGAAACCAGCAGCGTGGGGAAGGAGTGCGGCAGCAGTCCAAAGGCACTGCAGGCGGTGTTTCTCCAGCAGCTGCACTGTTCTGTACGTGGTTGCTTGATTAGTTCCTGGTATCGGTGTCAGGTCTTCCCTCACGGGCTCAAAAGTGTTTTAGGTGATACAGTTAAATTATTATTTAGGTGATTTTGAATTGTGCACCTTAGGTGAGGCAAACTGCACTGTGAAGTTGTCTGTTACTGTTCTGGAAAGCAAACTAACAGAGAAATTGGGGGGAATTGTCAATGTTTATTAAATAAAAGTTAAAAGATACTCAAATAGTGATTTACTCCTTTCCAAACCATAACTATATTTAGTTTTAACATATTCATGAACACAGATTCACAGGTGACATTAAGGGTTATAGTTCCTCAGATAACTTCCTGAGGTTATCTCTGCTGAGGGGGCATTCCATAGGCACATATTGTTGGATTCTGTACTATTTTTTTGTAACTCAAATTAAATAGCACTCTGGACCACCTCAGGAATTACAAAACAAATGCCGACATTTATGAATATCAGGATCCTGAAAAAACAGTTCTGTTCAATATTTACATGTAGTTTTTCAGTGTTAAAGCAATTAGGCAAAACAGATGCATATCTTTGTGAATAATGAGTAATTCCTGTTTTAGAATACCTGCTTGAAGTGAATAGGGCTAATTTACATGATTTCACAAAAAGGGGATTAGATCTTTTTGTATGAAAAGCGCATTTTAAGCAAAATCATCTTTTGAGCTAGAAAGAGTCATCTGTTTAATAGAAACACATTGAGGTGGAACGCTTATTATCACTAATAAAAAACAATCACCTCCAAATATTTAAATACTATACTATGTACACCAAGGTATTTGGGGTAATTTTTGCTTTGTTTTTAATACGAAACCATGTAATGATTTACTTCTGCTCAGAAGTAGTTAATTGAACCATGAAATTAATTATCATTATTTTATCCTTGTATAAGGATATATTGTATATCCTGGTATATTTGAATTAGGAACAAAGAAAACACTTCCTTGCGTGGGGCACTGTGGAGAGCTTATCATGTAAGATCTTGTGAAGTGAGTCTTTGTGTCAGGTGGGCATAGCCGAGGAAGGCAATAGAGGACCTGCAGCTCAGGAGGGAAGCAAGGTGCTGTTTCTTGGTGGGGCTGATGCTGTGGCTGTCTCTGGGAGCCATGCTTTCTAGGGGAACCCTTGCCTCTGTTTGACTGAAACTGCAGAGGCAGCCGGCTGTCTGTGTCTGTCACAGGAGCTCTGTACAAAAGCTTGCAGGGCTAACTTGTCAATGCTTGGAATAGTTACGGACCCTGTAACAGGAAGTGTCATAGGGCAGTGCTGAACAAGTCCTACATGGACAGTAAGAGTTTCAACATGAGCTGTGGAGGCTGAGTTTCAGAGCAGTCCATGAGTAACTCTTGATGAAGACACCTTTTGTTTATTCCAGTTGCTGAAATAAGCAGTAAACGAATTGGGCTACTTCATATCTGAAATGTTTCCTCATGTCTGTGCTCATCTGACACTCACATTTCCTCCTGCTGTTACATCTGCTCTGTTCATATGGAGCTCATCTGGCCTTAATGCTGCTGAGAATTCTCTCTCTTTCCTCAGGCCTGAATGTGGATGAATACAGCAATTTAATTGCTGAACGGGTTGGTTTTACAGACTGGATAAACTTATTGTTTTGGAAAGTGGCAAAGAACATGCTTGCTTAAAATAGTATATACTAAGTAATGAAAAAGGGAGTTTTCAGGTATGCTCTCTAAAGAAATAGAAATCAAGCTAAGATTACCTTTCTCTTTGAAACACTTTAAACACCTCTTCCTCCATGCAAACAGTACTTAAATTATTGTGGTTTGCTGGTGGTTCAGTTATCAAAATGTTATTTGTAGTGTCTTTGTAGTAGGCTGTACAGATTGTGAATTTTAGTCACTGCTGTTAATATTCTTCCCGAAGCAGAAAACCACAACTAAGGGACTGAAATATGAAGAAAGAGAGGGGGATGGAAGAAAAATGAAAAGCTAAAGCATACCTTTGTCCAAGGTTTTCATTTGTGTCTAACCTTCCCTGTCATTTCTACCCTTCTAATTCTTTCAGGATATGATAGAAAAATGTCTCCTCTGACTATAGAAAAGCACTCTCAAATTTCTGTGCCACTACTTGAAACACGGTGATGCTTTTAATGCAGACATTTTCCATGGCCTTAACTGCTCACAGGTCTGTACCAAACCAAAGTAGGCACTGTGAATACCTAGCAAGTACTGTTCATAAACATTTTTATAATGTTTGACCTTAAGAGTGACCTGAAGATTAATGGATATGTTGTATCAGTTTTAATGGGTCTCTTCTCCCTTGGATACACACATGTGACTCCCATTAGTCTTAATGGGAGTTATATGTGTGCCTAGAGGTTAGGCAAGATCTCTAAAGGTGCTGTTATGCTCTCTTGTATTAACGATCTCATAATTGCTGAGGTGCTGCACCTTTGCATTGAAAGCAAACTAATTAAATTGGTCTAGTACAAGTTGGTTTACTAGCATACCTGGCACGTATGTCTGTTTTCCTGTGGGCCCCTCAGTGCACAGAGGTAGAAGCAAAATCAAATGTGGAATTTAAATTTTACATGTGACTTGACTTTCTTTGTAATTGTTTTTGTAATCCAAAGTGAATTCATGAGTTTGATTGCTAAGAAAGATGATTGTTCGTGTGAATATGTAGGAAGAAGCTTTTATTTTATCATGAAAGCATGTATTGAGAAAAGGGACTGAATTGATTCTTATTTTGATGTTCCAAATCATGCACTTTGAAAAAAGACAGTTAGGTCTAGAGGATTAACATGAAGCTTGATGTTGAATTTTAATTATGGCTTTGTTACTCATTTCTTCCAAGAGCCTTTAGACAAAGCACTTCACCTTTCTTTGATTTCCAGGTATGTAAAATATCTGCTTGCTTCTTAGCATTGCAGACATAAATTATTATCTGTTCTGTGCTTTGAAATTTTAAGATTGGTATGTTTTAACTGTATTCTGCTGGCATAATCACTGAAGTACAGAAGGAGGAAAAAAATCATAGTAACCACCTGATACAGCCAGGCAGAAGCTCTGGTGATGGTGCAGATCTCTTGAGAGGAGCGATTCTGTTCCATAGTTTATGATGCATAAAATCTTTTGGGCCAGGTTTTTCAGTGAAAGTGATTGTACACAAGTGAATTGACATAATATAGACATTTCACATTTTTATCAATCAAAATAACAATTTGAACTTGATGGTCAGTGTGGAGATCCGTGCATCATATTCTGTGACTGTCTCTGTCCATTTGAAAATCAACCATGATGCAGTTTTCTTTAAAAATACAAATTTGGGGAAAGAATGACTCTTCATATTTACATGCTGGAAAAGAAGAAGCATTTATGTGCTAGCCTTCACTTTTAAACTTGGCTTATTGTTTTCTTTTTTCAGATTAAGGTATTATATAAACTCAATTTCACTATTCAGTTTTACTATTTGAGTAGTTAAAGATCCTAGGGTCTGTTTTGGGGTTTTTTGTTGTTGATTTGTTGGAGGGGTTTTTTGATAATATAATTTTTTTTTTTTTACCTTATGTATTTCTCAGTTTCTATTAGAAAGTAGCAAATATCTACTGAGACTGTGGTGGTAATGTCTTTAGATTTGTAATTTAAAATACCTGGAAAAATCTTGTGAATGGTTTTGTAAACATAATTCCTTACATTTGACTCCAGCGTGTAAAATATATGGATCAAAATTTTCTTCCTGATGTAAATTTCAAACACTAATTTCCTTGGGGTTTTTTATAATTTGTGATTAGTTCTCCAGTACTCTTTAAAGAAGAAATAGTTAATCTTATTAGTGTTATATTTTAGGCTATGTAAGATATTTTTAAAGAAAGTTGAAAGTTAAAACAAACCTTAGCTAATTTCAGTTTTATATTCTTGCTTATCCACAGAAGAGAAGGAAAGGTTCTATTTTGTAACTATGGGAAAATTAATTTCCAAGGTTTTATGTGTGTTTCTATTTGTTAAGATTCTTTGACCTAAATTCTGTTTTGATGACATACTCTAAACTTCCAGAAATAGGAGGTATGTCCTATGTATTTTTACAATATCAAAAACTTGCACTCTTATGACGGAAGCTTCTCTTGGGGAAAAATAAACTCCAATCTTTGCTACTATCTAAGATCAATTTTCTAAGCAGAATAAGAAACAGCACCAAAAAAATTAGGTTGTGGTTTGTTGGTTTTTTGTTGTTTGGTTGTTTGGGTTTTTTTTTCCAGAATTGTCAATATAATGGTTAACTGAAAGTGAGTAATTTACTCTGTCCCTCATATTTTAAGGATGATCAAATACTGGAGCAAGTTTTCCAGATAGGTTATGGAGTCTCCATCCAGTTAAAACTCAACTGGACACAGCTGTTTACAACCTGCTTTGAGTCAGGAGTTGGACAAGATCTCAGCCATTCCATGATTCTATAAATTATGTAGTTGACTTGTTGGCATATTTTAATTGTAGATCAGCTTTCAAATACCAGTTCAGATATTTCAAATGATAATTGAGATAGGGATAAAAACTACGCAGTCTTGAATTAAAAAGCACATAAACTCAAGCAGTTAACATAACATTCCTGGCCACATGAAATGTAAGACTAACAATTGCATATATACAATGCTCTTGCACAGTTTTTTCAGATTGGAAAGACAGTACATAGTACCAGTATGCCTTGTTTTTTTTAGCCTCCTTTGACATGCTACCTAAGTGAATACTGCTGTAAATATTAATTGGGTTAATTATACATGATTACTTTTTATGTGTAAACTCTTGATTGCCTTAGAAACTGATTTTGTGTTAAGAATTCACTGTTCTGATGTGAATGATATAGTAAGACCTTATAAGAGAGTTTTTGTGTTAAATTTTAAAGGAATCATGGAAATACTAGGTCCTTTACTGGAAAGTTAACGTGTTGAACAAAAGTAAGATATTGGGAGTTTTTAAAATTATGGACTGATTTTGAAAACTACTATTGAGTAGTTCTGTATATATTTTAGTTTTGTATCTGATATACTGAGGGTTAGTGTAGCCAGCTGTTTTACCTCAGTTCTTTAAAAAGGTAGCTGGGCTGGTAAACTAAAGTATGAGCTTGCATTTTGTAACTATGAGTTGTAAGCTTTAGTGTTCTGAAAAGGTTTAGGCATTGGCACCCTTGATTTTTGACTGTAGGTGTTACTGAAACAGTGCAAGTGGAAAACAGATTTCTGATACCATCTCACTAGCAATCCATCTGAACTTGCTCCAAGTGTAAAAGTGATTGGTGATATCATCTCGATAGCAATTTGTTTGCATTTGCCCACAGGGCTCTTGAAGATTTTAGAACCTTGTCTTTAGATAGTATTCCATAGAGTTGTTGTGAATACTGAGTATATTAAAATCTACTAATTGTGGCTATGGAAAAGGTCTGATATGTTGCATATGCTCAAATAATTTTCAGGATGCTAATAAATCACTCTAGATTAATGATTCCTGCATGAAATTAAAAAAATAATCAAAAACTATAACTTAAAAACCTTTTGTTGCTTTTGGTAGCCTGTACTTTTTACTACCTTTACTTTCACACTTCAGAAATGGGAGAAATGGGGTGATTAAATTTGTTAGTGGTCTATGGAAAAATTGATTTGATAAGAGTTCTCCAGCTTATGTTGAACTCAGGTTGGAAAATTAGTAACTTAGTAGAAAAATGGTAGATGTTAGGGTGTGCATGGGAACAAGTTAAAAAGTGCCAGAGCTTGTCTTACTATTTTGTATTTTTTACACAATAAAATTTAAATTTCACTGTGCTATTTATTTTTGTTCATGTTTCCCATGGGACAAGGAACAAAGTCCAGTTCTGCATTCTTTTGTGAGTGAATAGTGTGTCCCATTCAGTTAATTTTGCAGCTAATGTCACAAAAAATGCTGAAGAACTTCAGTGCTTTTTAACTCCATTTTCATAAGACACACAGCTGAGATAAAGGGACTGATCTTATTCTGAGTGAAGGTAAGTAATAGATAAACAGTAGTATTTCTTGGGTTTGTGGGGTCTATAGTAATAATAATTTCATCACTCTTATACAAACTTTTCAAATTATTATTTAAAATTAGAGTTTATCACCAAACACTTCTTTGGAACATATTGGGAGAAAAAATTTAAATTGACTATTCATTTACTTACATATGTGAAATCATTTATGTTCTGCAGATGTCTAAAAGCAGAAGTAGAACTAGATTTTAGAGGAAACCTGTGTTATATTCTGATATGAACAGCAACTTAGATCACATTGGTATCACATAAGTATAATGTTTTAGAGCCTCTGCCAATTTAAAAATCAAATTGATGCTAGATTTGTATAGAACAACACATTTGACTGACAGAAAAGGCTGTTATAGATGGATGTGATGCTCTATCCTTGTATAACAAGGGTTTTGACTGACAGTTTAACAATAGTACACTTTCCACCCCATATATTCTAAATGATTATTATTACAATACAAAACATTTTTGCTCTTGCTGTATATAGATAACATGTACACTTTTTGTGTAATAACATTCAAGAAGAGAGGGTTTCTTTTATGTCTTAAAGATGATGACAATTAATGAAGGCTGCATCTGACACTTATAACCAATGTCAAGGCTTGCTATTGTGGTGCATGGTAATGTAAAAACTATCAGGGTACTTAGCTCCCAGTGAAGGATCAGCATAACTCTTGACACATGCTATACGGTGGATGAAATAAATCTCCTCAGAGAGCAATAGAAATATTTCTTAAACTGAAGACTACCCTTTCTGCTTTATAATCCCTCTTTTCAGCTTTGCAGTTCTTTGCATCACTGTAAAATGCAGCTTTAATCTAGAAAGTAACTGTGTAAAGTGGTACCTATTAATGCAACAAATATGCTTTCTGTGCTTTGCAGTCAACATCTCTCTGAAATTAGACTTAAGATTCTTCTTCAGAAAGATAGCTAGAGATAAGAAAGGTATATTTTCTTATTTTTTCTTATTTGGGTCTCATTCATTTTGGGGAGACCATCCTTTTCATTTTAAAATATTAATTTTGAATTCTTGGCATCCTTTTGCAGCACTTTATACAGGTGTCTTCTACTTTGTGTCAGTTTTCACAAGAGCAGGGGCAGTACTGTGTGTCTGCATTGTATTTGATGATAATAAAAAGATTAATATCCAATAAAGTCCAAACTTCTCTGTAAACCTCAGTTTAGTATTGCAACTAAGGAAGACAGTATATTCTTTTATGAACCTCCCAACAATGAAAAATAGAGAAAGAATTGAATGGAAAAAAATGGGGTCACATTGATCAAAACATCTACCTCTTATATTTTTTATTATCTAGATAAGGAAAACATGATAAATACAAAGATTGCTTTTACGGCATAGATTTCTTGTTTAAATTGGCTTACTGTTAAAGATATTTTTCTTAAATGACTTTGTATTTGGTAAGGGAATTAAATAGATTATTTGTTTCACCTCTTTATGTATGATCAGTGGGATCTTGGTATGTCACATTTATTCAACAAGATGTTATTTTTCTGTAGAAGGACAAATTCAGTGTATGTTTTATGGAACAAGAGAATTATTTATTGGCTTGGGACAGAGATGATGATATTTCCTGCAAAGCACTAAAAAGATCTTTAAAGAATATTTGCCCCATTACTAGTGATGCCATTTCAACTCTTCGTCAGTTTTAGATGTAATACCAGTACTTCTCTAGCAGTGACTGATGATTTGAAGGAAGGGATAAAAGTAATTTGGGATATAATATTATCCAGTTAGAAAATGATCCCTCAGAAAAATTGTAGTTTTATCAATATAGACTGCTAAGTTTTAAAGTGAAGTCAATTTAAAAAAATCCATGATGTGGAATTATTTTGATCTTCACATAGCTCATTATGATAACACAGACATCTGGTATTTAATTTGAGAGAGCACTAATGATAATCATCTGTACACGGGCCAACTTATAGAGTTTGTTAAAGCCATGCTTTGCTGACCACTGGCAATGGTTGAGTTTGCAAACTCAGACTGAGTCCCAGTTTCTGAGCAGGATGTGTTATATTGGTACAGAATTGTCCTCTACCTCCTCTCAGCTGGCAACATCTGTTTAACACAGCTTTTCTTTCCCTGACATCATACCCACCTTACTTTGTGTCGTGATTTTGCTCATTGTCCTTCATGAGTAAATAAAGTTCTAAAAGTGTCTCATTTTACTTTCTTCCCCTTCTGATGATTTTTCTTCCTCTCTGACCTTTTGTATCATTGTTCCAATAGCAGTTGTCTGTCTAATCTACCTAATTGTCTTTGGTCTTCCCTTGCCTCTTTTATGCTTCTCTCATCTATGAACTCCCAGTACTCAATTAGTGAAGGAACAAAAGGCACAGAAGGAAATGTTCCCTTGCTGTCTCTTCTTGTCTTTGGCATTGTAAGAGCCTGGAACAGAGGCAACTACAAAGGGCTAGATTAGCTCCTTCATCTCCAGCTTGGAGAGTACCCAGTAGGGATTTTTTTTTTAAGAGACTTTTGCTTTTGGAAGGAACTTTCTGCTGAGCGTATGTGAAGCATAATTTATAAAGATTCATAGCTTGCCCAAAGGTGGGAGAATTTTTGCAGGGTTCATGAAAGCACAGAGATAGGGAATTATGAGATTAACTATTTTAAACTTCTGTGTTAAATTGTGATGAGGTTTACTGTTTTAAGCAAAACACTTCCTCACTTTCGATAAGGACAAAGCATTTTCTTTCTACTTCATTTTTAAGTAAATAAAAAATTTTTCTTGCTGTTCATATGTGTAATTCTTTCCTTTCTTTAACAAAAAGGAGAAATGTAATCTCACAGGAGCATAGAAACATGCCAAAAAGCAAGAATTTATTATTTGGGGAGCTGAAGTATTCGGTTTTAGAATAAGTTAAAGTCTGATGTCTTTAACCATTTACTGTGCAATGAACACCACTTTACAAATATGTCTGAGAGAAACATACACATTTGTCATGTTACCTTTTTTTTCTAATTAAAAAGGAAAAAAATTAATCTTCTTAGCAGAGACATTTCCTCTCAGAATAAAGACCTGATCCTGGAGTCTCATAGATATTTAATTTGCAAGATAGCATAATGAAAATATGTTAATAGCTTTTTCAACAAGTTAATAGCTTTCAAGTTCATACTAATTAGTTTGTTAAAATATTCTATTCGTAAAATACTTTCTTTTTTCCCCCCAGTAAAAGGTAAGAATGTAACACAGTCTTATAAGGAGTATCTTGCCAATAGTAAGGGTAGAATCTGTAGTATCAAAATTATTAGAAAAAAATAATTGCAAATGAGTCTTGAAGAAAGATGCCATAATTGTCATCAAAGATAACATTTTTTTTTTTTTTCTGACATTTTCACAGTGAAATCTTAGAGAGTGTAGGAGTGGATCTTGCAGAGTTAAGTAAGCATTCTTGGGAGCAAAGATGTGAAAGCAGCCTTCTCATGGTGTCATGCCTAGTCCCAGGTGTCTTGCATTCCTGACTACTAACACTGGCAGCTGTGGGAAGGGTGAGTGGTACCCCATTGTCTACCCATCCTTTGTGGACAGAGCACCATGAAATTAAAGCATGCATCTTCACATGGACAAGATAATCCATACCTCTCCTTTCTATATTATTTCTCCATTGTTAGAGTAGTGTAATATTTTGTTCAATCAAAAATAATGAATTAATTTTCTTTTACCTTTCTTTTTTTTCTTTAGGGGTGGGGGCAGGGAGTGAGTATTGTATATCTCCTCTATCCTGACACTGTAAAATCCAGCTTTTTGCTACCTCCCTCTTCTTTTAGTATCTTTTAGTAGTATACCTTTAGATCTCCTTAGAGCTTTCTAAACCAGTACTGCTTATATCCTTATATATTCACTCTGAAATACTTTGAATCCTTCTGCATTTGTTTATATCTTTCTCATGTTTTTTTGAAACTTATGCTTGTAGTACCCTCAGCTTCCTTTTGCTTCTGTTGGCTGGGCAAAAGGCATCATGTGCTCGTACTTATTCCAAAGAATGCATGTGCTGAATGAGCTGCTGGTTGTTGTCAAAGTGAATAACATCTAGTCTCCCTGTCCTGCCATCAGTCAGGGAATTAATAGAGATTATTCTCACTTTTCTATCCCCCAGTCCTTCCCATTTACTGACTACCACAACAGCTGTAATATCTTTGTGAACTCACATTCTCAGATTTAGTAGAACTAAGTCACTGTATTAAAATTTAAGGTATTACTGTCACAAGACAATTTGGAATTGGGGAAATTTGCTTGAGGTAATTTACTGTGAACAAACATAAATTTCTGATAGCTCTTTTGAGAGTTAATAATGAGAAAATGGCAAGCATGTAGACACACATTTATATGGACAGCCTGATCCTCCGTCTAAACAGGTCCAGAAGATTCCTAAAACACCTGGATTCATGGTGCAGATACTAAGACTGCCAGCCTGGAGAGAAGGCCTCCTTGATTTGTTACTTGTTAACAGAGAGGATCTTGTGAGCAAAGCAGAGATTGGTGGCCATCCTGGCCAGAGTGACCATATAGTCAAGTTAAAAATCTCTGTTGACAGTAGGAAAAGTGCCAACAAAACTTCAACCTTGGACATGATGAGGAGAGCAGAGTTCAGGCTGTTCAGGAAACTAGTTAGTAATGTCCCCTTGGAAAATGCTTTTGCAGGTGCTGAAGTCCATCTTAAGGGCACAGGAATAGGCAATTCCAAAATGTCAGAAGTCAAGCAAACAAAGCAGCTTGGCTAAGCAGGGATTTTCTCCTGGAGATACTGTAGAAAAGGAAGGCATATACCCTGTGGAAGCAAGGTCAGGTGACATGGCAAGAATACAGAGATGTTGATTGCCACTCTAGGGAGAAAATTTATGTGGCCAAAGCTCAATTGGAGTTGAAGCTGGTCAAAAATGTGGGGGACATTTTTTTAAAACATTTTTTTAAAATACATTAATGGCAAAAATTAGTGTAGAAATTACATGGGCACATTAGCGGATGAGGATGGTTACCCCACAAACGGGGATATAGACAAGGTGGAGATGTTTATTGCTTTATTTTTCTCTGTCTTCAACACCAGATATGGAATAAAAGGGTCCCAGTACCCTGAGCTGGAGATCATGAGTGTGAGAAGGATGAACTCCAAGTTGACCCTGAAATTGTAAGGGATCTGTTGTTCTAGCTGGATCGCTGTAAATCTATAGGGCATGATGGGATTTATCTGACAATAGCTAAAGAGCTGGCTGATGATCATGAGGCCTCTCTTGATGATTTTTGAATGGTCTTAGGAATCTGGAAAGGTCCCAGTTAACTGGAAGCTGGTCAACATTGTCCCAGTTTTCGAAAAGGGCAAGAAGAATGACTCTGGAAACGACAGGCCTCTTAGCCTGAAGGCTTGCTTCAGTTCCTGGTAAGGTTATGCAGAAGACTTTTCTGGCAGGTATTGCACAACAACCAAGAGACCGACAATGCAGTCATTGGTCACAGCCAGCATGGGTTCATGAGGGGAAGGTCCTTCTTTTCAAACCTGATTTCCTTTTATGACAAGGTAACCCACCCAGCTGAACAAGGGAGGCCAATTGATGTAATCTTTTTGGATTTATGTAAAGCTTTTGATACCATCTCTCACAGGATCCTTCTGTATGAAATGTCCAGCCCACAGCTGGATAAACACATCATGGGATGGGTGAGCAGCTGGCTCATGAGTCAGGCACAAAAGGTTACAGTAAATGGGTGGCATCAGACTGACCTGTCCCTGGTGGGATTCTGCAGAGCTCCATCCTCAGTCCCGTGCTCTTCTAAGTCTTTATAAATGTTTTGGACTCAGGACTGGAAGAGATGCTGAGCAACTTCACAGATGATCTAAAACTGGAAGGAGCTGTTGACTCCCTTGAAGCCCGGAAGGCCCTGCAGAGAGACCTTAACAAATCAGAGGGCGAGGCAATCAGGAACTGTATGAAGTTCAGCAAGGGAAAGTGCTGGATTCTGCACCTGGGATGGGACAAACCTGGATGGATGTGCAGACTGGGGAGTGAGTGGCTGGAAAGCAATTCTGTGGAAAGAGAATCTGGTGGTCCTGGTTGTTGGCAAGTTGAATGTGAGTCAGCAGTGCCCTGGCAGCCAGGAGATCCACGCGTGTCCTGGGGGCATCAGGTACAGCATGGCCAGCTGGGCAAAGGAGGGGATTGTCCTGCTCTGCTCTGCACTGGGGCGGCCTCATCTCGAGTGCTGGGGGCAATTTCAGTCACCACAATATAAAAAAAAGACATTAAGCTATTATAGAGTGTGTCCAAAGGGGGGCAATAAAAATGGTGAAGTGCCTTGAGGGGAAGCCAGATGAAAAGCAGCATTTGAGGTCCTATTTTCTTATGTTTTTAATTAGTGTTCTTCTTTCTTATGGAACAGCTGTTATAATTCCTAATTATGCAATTAACTCATTTGGAAAAAAAAGTTTAAGACCTACATTTGGTTCAGAGTTTCTAGGAATATGAAGTTCTGGTCAACATGTGAATTTTCTTGTTAAAATTGAAGCTTTTTGTTCACTCAGACTTCTCTCAAATTGCCTACTTTATTGTGACTAATGTAACTTCAGAAAAACTCCTTTGTCCGAACAGAGTGTCTCATTTTTACATTGGCTATAATTGGCTAGGTCACTTTGCTTTTATATTTTAATCCTGATAGTATTTTTAGCTTGTTCCAGAAAAGGATTTTATGGTTCCATACCTTTTGGAGTATATTTTTTTTTTGTTGTTGTTGTTTCGTTTGGTTTTTTTTGTTGGTCATTATAGGGTTTCAGAATTTTTTCAGTCATTTAGTCTTCAAGCCTAACTCTTTATAGTTATTAGCTTTGTGGAAATCTGGTTTCATCAAATACAATACTGTTTTAGCTCACTTGTAGGAAATTTATAAAATCCCATTAGACCTCAAGTTTTAGAATACTGATATAGTAATTATTCGTTATATACTTGAAACTATGTTGGTGCTTTGCAAAGGAGACAAAATCCGGTTCACATGGGGAAAAGGATGGAGCTGTAGAAAATGATAAATATTGTATTTTCACTGTGAGTTAGAAAAATAATTTGACTTCTTCCAGTCTTGGTGGCAGTCATGAGTTTTTGGAAAGAGTTGAATGAGGCAAAGAAGTTTGTATAGCAAACAGGGTTAGACTTGTACAAGGAGCTAAAATTTGTCTTGGTAACCATCCAAAAGCTATACCCTAACGGAAACCACGTTGTTAGTGTGTTACAGAACCTTTAACCTGTAGTTCAGTCTAAACTTTTAATAAAAGTATGAAACCTTGCCCTTTTCCTCAGCTGTTCCTTGGGGCTACATTTTAAATATTTTCATTCTGTTTAGTTGGGTTTTTTTCAGTACATATTAACTTACAAAGTCATGCTTATTATGACAATTAGGAAGAAAGGAGTGATGAAATAATGTTGAAAGATTAGGAACAAATGAGAGTATTAAATCATGGTAAATGCCAAAATTTTGAATGACTTCTTAAATTTTTTTGTTGTTGTTTTCAGTTTGTTTATGAGTAAGAATATTTCAGGTGTTTTTAAATTACCTAAATAATCAAAATACAATTTTGCTTCAAACAGATGAATATTTTGGAAGAATAGTTTGATGAAGTTGCTCCCTTCAATGATTTTTCCTGACACTAGATAACTAATGTAAGATAATTTTTCCAGCTTTATGGTTGCTTGTTATTCTGTCTTTCTACTTTGGTGTTCGATATGTATGTTTTGCCCATATGTTTCTCCATAAGCTTAGGTTTACTGTTTCTCAAAAATATTTGTTCAATTGCAATAATATTATCATCATGACTGAGATAAATTAGAATGCTAATTTGTCTAAAGAAGTTTATGAAGAGAGCGAAGTAAAACTTACAGCAGCGTGGAGCAAGTTTCTGGGGGTAGGGTCTTTCGTCTGGTAGAAAGCTGAGCAGTTTGATGCATGTTAGGTGAAATTAGGCAGATTTAGATAAGAATTTTATGTTCAGGGTACTTAACCAGTGGGAAAAATGGTTTAGGAATATGATAGGCTCTTTAGAATCTGAAGTCCTCTAAATAGGAATTGGAAGTCATTCAGTAGAATAAACTTCCTTTAGGAGGATTTTATAGATTTAATTTGGTATCATATAATTATGTTTTCTGCATTATTCAGGAGGTCAGCATAGATAGTCATGATGATTTTAATAGTCTTAGGTTCTCTAAATCAACAATTTGACCTCTTACCTATGTGAGAAAGAGCAAAAATAATTATCAAGGCAAGTAAAGGAAGAGCACAGTAGACCTGAACGTGAATGATAGCGCGTCAGAAGACCTGTCATTCATTTCTTAGATAGCTACTCAGAATGATGTTCCATAGGTATGGCACTCAGCTAATGGGAAGAAGATACTGAAAATTGGACATGCAAGGAGATTTCAAAAGCATATCTGCAACTTGCAATGCAAGCCTACTCACAATGTGCTACTAATGAAGTTATTAGGAGTGAAACTACTGCTTCTATATATTATTTTAATATGGCATGTAAATATATTAGCTGATGATGTAGTGTTAATTTGGTTGTCTCTAATGTGAACATTGTGTTTCATGGCCTTACTGTGCCCTTGGAGTTGCAGTTGACTTTCTTGGAAGGATTTTATTTTTTAGGAATTTCTCCTTTTCCTGCAAGGAAGAAACACCAATTAAATGTATCATGGCATTTTTATGCCGTTTTATTTTGGAGCAACTATAGCACTTTTCTAGGGAGTTCTCGCTTTTAACTAGAGTTTGTTAGTTTAGTTGGATAATGGATTTTGTGCATCTATGTTGTGTCTGACAGACAAATTTATTTTTACTGCCAGTCAAGTCAATAAAAAAGAGTAACCAGCTAATATGCTAACATCCTAATATGACTCTGCCTCTCATATTTTGACTTATGTGCAGTTTGTAGATGTATAGTCTACCAGTATAGTTAATCATATCTGGTTTGTCTTTTTAGAGGTAAAAGGTTTGTAAGAATGGAAGGTGAGAATGTAAGGTGACCACTCCAACATCCCTTTAGCTCCTTTAATATGTCTTTCTTCAATAAGAAAGCAAATTACTTGAGCTGCAGGTAGAAAGACACTTGCTTCATCATTCATTTACAGTCTGAGCATGTCTGCTTTTATCAGGGCATTCACATGGTGTTGTGAACCCTTTCCCTTGTTTCCTGTGGATAAGTATCCAAAAATGACCACGTTACTGAAAGATGGGAAACCTGGTCTGTAAGTTCACAGTGCATGAACGAGGATGTAGGATGGGAGTGTGGAGTAAGGGAAGAGAATTGATGCTAAGTTCTGGTGTCATTGAAAAGTGTTTCATTGTCATCTTCCCTCATTCTTCTATGCTGGGAAAGAGAGAAATGCTCCTGTCCTCCTTGGGAGTTGCTTCATTCTCCTGAAATAGAAAGCACTCTCAGTAGAGATGAGAAGCAACCATCTGCACCCTGCAAGAAGAAGCAGCTGTAAATTGCAAGAAGCAGCATTTTTTCAAACAATGACTTCCTCCTCATGGGGAGGCAGCAAGAGTCGATAGTCAACCAGGTCTTGCAGCATCTCCACAACTTTTACACATGCATAAAGCAAAATGTGAATATGGGATAATATATGTTTTTAGAAGTGTCTCAAAAAAAAAAATAAGGCGTCTTGACTTGCATTTGCATAAGGGTACCAATGCCTGCCTCTACCTCATTTAATTTTAATGTGGCTTCTTCAAATAAAATATTCAAAATGAAGAGCTAAGAACACAAGAATCTATAAAACTAACTGAAATACCATAAACGGCAAATTGTTCTCCATCTGAAGCAATTTTCATTGTGCTTATAAATTACTAGATAGACTATGCTATCCAAATGCCATATCATTTGTTAGAGTTTTCTTTAGGTCTAGCTGTGTGTTGTGTAAATTTTAGCTGAACTGACAAGTAGTGTATCACTCCTGGGCATGTCTGATGTTTCTACCCTGAGACCATTTTCTAGAATTATAGGAGGTAGCTTTGCCAGCTATCCTGGTGGAGTGATGGATTTACAAAGGCAATACCCTGCATAAGAAAACAGCTTGTCCATTTCAGCCCTGAAGTCTAGAAAAACTTAAAATGTAAAAAATGTTGAAAAAAACTTAAAAATTGAAACATTCCTTTAAGTCCTTTCATTAAAGGACAAGTAGGTTAAAAACTTGTATGTAAAATATTCAAACTTTAAATGCATTTTAAATTTGCCACAACTTATATAAATAGCATATATATATATATCTATTATTTCTGTGATTTATACTTGGAATTCAGTATATATAAATGAGATACCATAAGAGATTGTGTTCCTTTACAAAGCAAAATCAAGGGCAGAAAATATGGTACTACACAAAATGGTATTTTTATTCTTTAGTGTCAGACCAAGACATGGCTAGTTTATTTATTTTAATGTTTAGTTTTAACATGGCAACATTTGTTCTTCCTCCTAATATGTTAAAACTACGATAATTTTCATCCTGTGCTTACAAAGCCAAAGACTTTCTGTTACATGTTTCTGTATGTTGTGAGTAGTAATTTTTTTTTGTTTGTTTTTGGCATCTGTTGTAAGCTGTGATTGCCATATTGCATGTTGCTTCTTGCAGAATGTTTCCTGGAGCACATAATTAACATCATGCAGTAATTTGGAATACGTGCTGTTAAAAAACAAGATAACATCCCAGTTATTTTGCTTTCTTTTAACCTTCACAGGTGGTAAATAGAAAAGGTAAATTAAGTAGTTAATTTTGAGTTTTCATTTTTATTCCATTTTAGTCTATTCTGTATTTTTATAGCAATTGGGTTTAGTAAACTATTTTTTTTGGTGTAGATTATAATAGCTTTTCTTCCTGTATTGCTTTTCTTTTAAGATAATCAGAAGATTTATTTTAGGAGTTCTAGTGTTTCTCGATTTTGAACAAGGTGCTACAGCTACACATAACCTCATTGTGTACCTCTTTTGTAAATTTTTTAATATGAGCTTGAGATTTTGTTCAGTATTTTTTCACTTGTCACACATCTCATATTTTTGATAAATTTTTTAAAATGGTATTTTTAAGCTTCCTAAGGGAAGTAGAAAATATTTTTATCCATTTTGCTTAGATATAAATAATGTGTAATTAAATTTAATATTTAACTTTGTAGTTAAATATGCAACACTGTTTAGAAAACATAGGTTTTTGATTTTGCTTTACACTGTATGAGAGGCATATGTAACATTAATTTATAATAGCAATGCAAAAAGAATGTGTCTTGAGATGAGAGAGTAAGTTTAGATTAGATATTAGGAAGAAATTCTCTGCTGTGTGGGTGGTGAGGTCAAGGCCAGGCTGGATGGGGCTTGCAGCAACCTGGTCTAGTGGAAGGTGTCATTGCCCATGGCAGGAGATTTTGAGCTACATTATCTTGAAGGTCCCTTCCAACTGGCAGAGAGTGGAATGTTTTGATTTATGGTTTAAACATTTTTATGAGGCGATGCCTATTATAGCAAAATTGTGTAACGAAGCTGCCCCATGGAAGTACAACAGGAATGGGCCTCCTGACTGAAACCCTGAACTGTGAGTCAAACTGCCTAAGGCTGTTTGAGATAAGAAAAAGGGACACTATTGTTCAAAGCATCTCAGTTCTGGATGGGAATGGATAAGGCTGGGAGAGCACTGGGAGAGCCAAGTCCAGCAGCTTCTGGGTGGAAGCCACAGCTCCAGACTTATCCATTGCTAGGTTTGCACAGACTCCCCCTCCTCAGCCCAGGGTGGAAGAGGAGAGGTTTTGGGTGTGTGAAGTAGCCTCTGGTGAGAGGCAGTGAACACCCATCCTCTCTTACACAAACTGGCTCAGCTGCAGGGCCCCTCACCGCGGGAAGGGCACATCTACAGGACATTCACATGAGTGGCTGGTGAGGGGGTGTCATGGTCTATCTAAGGCCCCCAAAAGGGTACCTCAGACCCTGCACCAGAGCACTGCACATGATGCAAAATGATGCAGCTGACTTGAAGTCTTGTAAGAGACAATGCCAAATTTGCACCCCTTCACAGGAGATACCTGGGCATTCCCACCTGGCCCAAATAAATATTAATCCACTGGATTCTGTATTTTTTGGTAGGGAACCATCACCACCAAGAAGACCAGATGGTGGGGATCAACAAGACATTATTGGGACTCATGGAGTGCTGGTATGTTTCTAGTTAATCTGTCCTCCTGTCCTGTCTCCCAGCTCTCCATTTTCCCTCCTTCCGCCACTTCCTTCCTTCCGCCACTTCCTTCCTTCCGCCACTTCCTTCCTTCCGCCACTTCCTTCCTTCCGCCACTTCCTTCCTTCCGCCACTTCCTTCCTTCCGCCACTTCCTTCCTTCCGCCACTTCCTTCCTTCCGCCACTTCCTTCCTTCCGCCACTTCCTTCCTTCCGCCACTTCCTTCCTTCCGCCACTTCCTTCCTTCCGCCCCTTCCTTCCTTCCGCCCCTTCCTTCCGCCCCTTCCTTCCGCCCCTTCCTTCCGCCCCTTCCTTCCGCCCCTTCCTTCCGCCCCTTCCTTCCGCCCCTTCCGCCCCTTCCTTCCTTCATCCCCTCCCTCCCTCCTTCCCTCCCTCCCTCCTTCCTTCCTTCCTTCCTTCCATTTTTAGTGCCAACATTTAACCTTGTTTGGTTTTAATCTTGTTTTGGAGAATATTTGAACCTCAATATTAATAATAAAAATAAAAGATTAATATTAATAATAAAATTAAAATCCATAAAGAGCTCACTTTGCTCCTCTGTGATTAGAGTAAATCATAACCACCCAAACCATTCCGGGATCCTCTGATTGTATGGAAATATCCCTGTTTTGACCAGACACAATGCAGACTGTGACCATACAGGAAAATGTTATATCCTAAATTTATATCTTTATGGGTCTATGTATGGATATTTTTATTCTGGAATAAACATGGCCATGGATAAACTTCTAGTGGTATAAATTCAAAATTACACTATGTAAACAATTTGAAGTACCTGAGCCGTGTGCAAACTCCCATATGCTGTGCCAGGAAGGAATTCAAGTTGGCTATGCTAATGAATTAATTGTCCTTGTGTGAATATAAAAAGAAGCAAAGTCAAAAACAATGTAAAAAGTATGTTAACATTGTTATAAAAAGTAATACCCATCAATTTTTTTTAATTTTATGTGCTTTAAAAAGAAACAATGAAGTTATTACTTGATTGTACAGTACTTAATTGAATATTTTGAAAGTGTTTCAAAGTAAAGCTTTCATATTTAGAAAACTGAAACCAGTCAAATCTATATATTTAATCTGTTATTGAATAAAATGTAGTTCAAAACAAGTAAAACTCTAAGATGTTCTATATATGGCATGTTCCTTATGATGAGCAACAAAATAGAGCTATCATGGGACTTACAGGGTCCTTAAAAATTTAAAACCCCACCTCTGGTAAAAAGCAAGGTGTGACTCAGCTGTTTATCTCAGTGCTGTAAACCTTCCTCTCTATGTTGAGGGATAGAAATGTGAGTCTTTCTCACACTTTGCAAACTCATGCTCAGAAACACATTCATTAGTAAATGTGGAACCTGATGTATTTCTCTATTATGAAAACAGATCAGCAATCCCTGATCAAAGAATGCTTTTTCTGATTTTTCCCAATTTAGGTAATACTGCAGATTATGGAGTTAGAGAAAAGAACTTTGGGGGTAAAGTCTGTAATAATATATATCCTCCCTGTTCCTGCTGCTGCTTGCAATATGTAAATAAGATTTATAAACACAGCCAAGATTGAGTGATGAGAATAAGCCAGAGGTAGATACTGCTTATATTATTATTGTAGCTGAAAGAAACTGTCATCAATGTAGAGCTTGAGACAATGGGGTTGAGATTTTACAGAACTATTTTTCATCAGTTTCTGAGATGCACAGTAGTTTGCAACAGGATTTAACAATGCTGATTTCACAAATCCAAGTCATACTAAAAACGCAGAACGCTGAGGTGAGCTGCAAACCATTTTCCAGCTGCTCGTATTCCCCTAATGGTACCCTGTTACGTTGTATGCACTAACACAGCTTGAGAACTGCTGGTGTGAGAGAAATTACATGGTTGGGCCTCAGAACTGTACTTTATTCCTTGTTGTTGATCTTGCTATGAACATTTTCATTCCTAAGTAGCATCTGCTCTGCTAGTCTTAAATGATGAGTAAAGAAAGTGGGAGCTTTGGAACCAAACCATTTGGCACCGTAGTTATGTGAGGATTGCTTAATGTGTGGATTGAGGACATGAGACAATTGCAGAGTAATAGACATTACAGATGGAAAGAGACCTGTTAGGTCATCCAGTCTGTCTCCTTACAAATTCAGGACTATTCCCTACAGAACATTTTCCAACATTTTGTTCAGTTTGGTTTTAAATATCCTAAATGATGGAGATTCCACTACTTCCCCTGGGATGCTTTTGTGCTGCTTTGCTGGTCTTATTGCCAGTGTTTCATGATACTCAGACACAGTCTTTTCTCTACTTTTTAAAAATTACAATTGTTATTGTTACTCCTTTTAAAATTAATTTCAAATTGTTTAATAATCATAAAAATCAGTCATATAAATAATGTGTAATTGTTAGTATTCCAGTGGCTGTCTGTGATGTCACTTAATCCTCTGCTGTGAAATTGTATTTTTAATTTTCAAATGTTTTTCTTTACATGTCTATATTGCTGACTCTCCAATCACTTCCATTGGCCTTCTGAGTACACTTATTTACTTACACTTAATCAGTGTGTGTGTGAACACACCTTCCAAGTGAACTTTTATAATTTCCTGATGGCCAAATGAAATGTTGGGAAATATTTTGAGTGCATTGGTATGAACCTAAGATGAGGGTTTCTATGTTATTTCAAGGATTTGCAATGACAGTGCACCAGAGGGAAGAAGGAGTAGGTCATGTGTGTACATTGGTGGCATTCCTCTGTAACAGCAGTGTGGAAGTAACTCCTGAATGCAGAAATGACTTGTTGCTGAATAGCTTCAGATAGAATCTTCACAGCTGTAGCATTAGATGTAGGTTGTTGCTGTTACAGATACTTACAAACTGATTTTGTGGCATTAATTTGGGGGTCAAATATTTCCTGATAGCTCTTTTCCCACACTTTTTTTTTCGATGCCACTGTCAAGCATGATAACTCTTGAAGAAGCGTAGCTGTGTTTTGTTTTTAAACTTTGCACAGACATTAATTCCCACATGTGTTCGTTATTTGGGGAGGTGGTTAATTCATTAGGCTCCCTTAGTAGTTTGATCAGTTGCTTTTAGATACTGTTGACTGTTCTCTGACATTAAGAACTGTAAGATGTTTTGGTGTGAGGCATCACTGGGGAGTAGTGGTCAGGTGAAATTGAGACTTACCAAGCCTTTTCGTACAAGTCACACGAAGCATGTGTTTTCCTTTATTGCCAATCAGCTAAAACTAGAAAATCTTGGCATTTAACTTCTAAAAATAAAAAAGACTGGAGGAATGAAGACTCCATCTCCTTCATCACACTTTAGATTCTGTTCTTGCAAAACTGTTTTCCAGAGTCCACTCTGAAAGAAAGGTGTTCCTTTGTAAACTACTTGTTTATTCATGCAGATTGGCATTAGTTTCTCATGTTTCTTTCTGTTTCCAAATATGGTTTCATTTTGCCTTAGTCAAGTTTGAGTTCCATATGATGAATTCATATTTGAATGCCCTACAGCTGCTCCTGTGGTGCTTTCTTATCTACTTTTGTCTTCCAAAAACCATCATCCTGATTTTCTTGTTGACCACATATATTCAGTTATTCCTAAATATATAAAGTTCTGGACCAAGCCTTCATGTTGTCCCTTTAGATTTCTGTTGTGGCCATGAGTGACTTGATTTTACTTAGCTGTCTGATCTCAAACCCACTCAAAAACTTCAAGTTATAATGTGTTCTTTGAAGCAGACCCACTTTCTGGTGTATTATATGTGCCAGAAATACACAATAGAATATGTAAAAAGAAATTAAAAGTCTAGGTCACATGTTTGAAAGATAATATCTTGTTTGAAAGATAATAAAACCAAAACAAACCTAAGAAACCTCGCACAAAAAAAACCCCATGAAACAAAACCCAAAAAAAGCCCCAAACCAAACAAACAAAAACAAATTGAAAACCCAACCACAACCAAACAAACTCAAAAAACAAGCAAACAAAATACAACTGACCACCAAAAAACCCACCACGCTTAAAATTCTAAGGTAAAATTTACAGAGGTGTGAATTGATTCACTACCAACAGTTTCTGTGAACAACTGGGATGTGAGTAAGAGGGCCAGAGTGATACTTTTTGTGAGAGCTGCCCTCAAATAAATGTCCTAAGCTGGGACATTTCAAAAAAATGAGAAAACTCAGATTTTCACTCCTGTGACCAATGACAGGAGTTCAGGAAAGAGCATGAAGTTGAGTGGCGGGAGGCTTAGGTTAGGTGTCAGGAAGAGGTTTTTCATCCAAAGGATGATTGAACACTGGAAGAGGTTCCCCAGAGAAGTGGTCACAGTATCAAGCCTGACAGAGTTCAAGAAGTGTTTGGACAACCCTCAGAGGCAGGTGGTGTGACCCTTGTATAGGGCCAGAAATTGGACTCGAAGTTGATCCTTGTGGGTCCCTTCCAGCTCTGCATATTCTATAATTCTAAGTATGATGCATTACTTTCTTATACTACAAGCTTTAAAAAGTCTTTTGAGATGCAACAGTCATGACTGTCAATTCTGCTTTGAGCTATGGTTGCAGTTTTATTTTGCAATTTTGCCTTTTCCTGTTAGGACTCACTAGCTTCTCACATCCACTCCGTGTTCCTTCCGAGTGAACGGCAAGCTGCCAGATTCAAATGTCAGGCATTTGCCGCAAGACCTCTCTGTCTGTCAGTTCTTATTTAATGGGGCAGAATTACTAGCTGTAATCATCCTTTTAGTCCTTAATTATGCTCAAGTGCAATTCTGCCTCAATGTTCCATGTCATGATGGACCTGATTTGTGGTCCTGCACTAACTGTGGTCCTTCTTTATGGTGGTCTTGTGCTTTATCTAAGGCTTGAGCTGGTTCCATCTCTTTCCAATTTAACACAGTCATGTAACTGTAGAATAGTAATATCCAGTGCAAAATATTTGTGTCACGTGTGTGGACTCTTTTTCTTCATCTGCAGACACAGGTCTGCTGTAAACAGCAGGCCTATTTTCTGTAACAATAAGGAAAGCAATTTCTGGGTGTAATTTCTTAGTTAGCTTAAAATGTTGCTTGCTGTCCTTCCCATCTACACAGTAATACTGAGCACCTTCTTTTCAGGCTAAAGGTCCAGGAAAATGAAAATCAATATCATTCATGTGGGAACAAGGTGGCTGCTACAGCACAAGGACATTCTGAAACCACTTCTAGAACATGAGCATTGTGGTTTTTTTTAAGGCAGAAAAACACCCAACCACCCAACTAGCTTTTAATTGCAGCAGGTGCCTCTGAATTAATATTGCTTCATTTTGGCTCTGTTCACTTTGCTTAATATTCTGTTGCAGGTTACATTCAACCACGTCTTCACAATTCTTCTGTGCCCCATTTAGACATGAGATGAAAACACTAATTATAAATTATAATTGCAAGGCAAGTAAAACCAAGTATTATATGTAGTTTTGGTGCCCCTCAAATATATTAAGATTTGGGAAACTTATATGTGTTTGCTTTCCATAATATAATCTGAAGTCTTGGGACAATGGAGCTAACATCCCTGGCTATGTACATCAGCAAATACAAGGCTTTTAGATGCTGTGGTTGTTGGGGGTCTTAGAGAGATTCCTGTGCTTGATTTAAAAAAATAATCAATTTCTATGGAAATCACAGTCTCCATTCTTGGTATCAGGCACCTAAAATCTGTAGGCAGAAGTCCTACTCATTGTTACACATGCCAAAATACTGCCCCACATACTGTCCTTCCTCCTCACCTTGGCTAATATATCCAGCACTCTTTGGATATTGTCTTTTTACTTAATCTGAATTGAAAGCCAGAGGGAGAGAAAAACTTCAAAGTGTTTCCTGAAGTGTATATATATATATTTTACCTTTTCAGTCTAATGGGAAAGTGTTAAAGCTCTATATGAAAAAGTGTGAAATAACCTGGTATCCTGGTTGCAGCTTACAGTCCCTAGCCTGGAGACTGAAATGTACTTGAGCCCAGTGGCTAAACTCCATCCTCATAACATATGTTTAGTAGCACAATTCTCAGGTATGTGGTGGTGCTATTTACATAATTTAGATTTTTGGTCTTCTGTTAAAAATTTGTTATTAAGAACAGAAAATGTGCCAAAAAGAGAGATTTTGTATACATTTGCATTGAATTATCATCTTTCACATCTAACTGCCAAATTCCTTTTTTTTCTAATAAGAGCTTTCTCAACACATCTTTTTTATAACTGTGCTGTTCACGTAATTCATTACTGATTTTAGTATATCTTGGTATCTTTTACCAAGGGTGGAACTTTATAGAGCTAGTTCTCACCAGATGAACATGAAAATGAAACTAGAATTTCTTATGTTTACAAAGACTGCTAGTATTTTCAATAATGATGACTTAGGATACATAAGCACCTGTGGCTTAAAAACTGATTAATATACAATGTTTTGACAGATTTTCCTTACTATTGCTACAGTTGTTGATAGCTGATGGTTGCCATAATGGTTAGAAGAGCAATTTTAGCATGGTTTGATGAAGGAATCTGTGGGATAATTTCTCTACAAGTTCCAATTGCTGCTGGGGTGGGGTTTTTTGTGGCTTTTTTTCTTTTTTTCTTTTTTTTTTTTTTTTGTTGTTGTTTTGTTTGTTTTTGTGAGGGGTTTTTTATGTGTGTGTGATTTTTGGCTTGTTTTTGTGTTTTGGTTTTTGGTTTGTTTGTTTTTTCCCCCCATAAAATATATTCCTTGTAATTATGCATTTTTATTGAGAGATGAAAAGCAGAAAAAATAATTTGACCTTTCACTGTTTAAAGTATAAATCTTTATCATTTTCTTCAATGAGGTTACTGGATTTGAGAAGTATTTAGTGAATATTGAACACTTATAATATATGTCTTTTTGACTGATGGTGAACTGTAATTGTTCTTTCTTAGTTAAAACACTTCCACATTGGAAAGATGATGCATACCCAGTGTTTTACATGTTAATTTTTTTTTTACTGTTAGATTTTTCCAAGCAAAAGCAGAAATTTTGGTGATTATGGGTACAAAAGGAAATTAACACTGAAGATCACAGAATTCAAGTTGCTTTGCAGCTATTAGCAAAATAACCACACAAAGTAAAATCTAAGTGTAGCCTTGGAACGTGTTAGTTTTGCCATGGGCAGCATTTGTAGGGGTTTTCAACATAAACACAGACAGATTAAAGTGCACCAGCACTTCCTTACTGTATGGGAAAGGCAATATTCTTTCAGGAGAGCTCAACTGAAGTGATAGGAATACATTGGGTAGGACTGAGAAATTGTAATGCTAATTAGCTCAGCTCTTTAGCAGTACTGAAGTAACCCTCTCCCCACCCCCAGACCAGCAGGAAGGGAGATCTCTTCTTAGCAATGGCAATAAATTATTGGTGTGGGTTACTACCTAGTAATCACAGTAATAGTGGTCATGGTTCAGATTTATGTTCTAAAGCTGATGCACAAATATAAACCCAGTATGTGATTCTTGGTCAGAGGTGCTCAAAAAAGTTGAAAGCAAGGAAAGGCAAATGCTCCACCTGTGTCATGGTGCTTCGCCTTCAGAACTGATTTGCATCCAACATGTCTACACAGTGGCATTGCTTTGTAGTTTATCTTCAGTTATCTCCTATGAAGCACAATGGGAATGGCTACATGGAGGAGTGATGGAAAGTGTTAATGCTGTCACCAGTGTTATTCATCTACTTTTCATCAGCTGCTGAAATTTGGTATGTTGTCAAGATGCCAGCCAGAAACTAGTTGTGGGAAGAATGAATTATTTTGAGGAAGGCAGTCTAATCTTACCTACTTTTTTGTATACTCCTCAGTTATGGATTTTACTATGCACATGGAATACAGTTGAAATTTACAAATCAAATATTGTCTGGATTCAGTGAATTTATTGTGCATTTGCAGATTGACTGTTGCATGCATATTTTGTAGAAATGCAAGCAGTAGGATTCAAACCTGGGGGAAGGTAGTATGTTAACAACTTGTCATTTATATCTTGTTCTAGAATAATATTACTACTCTTCAGTATACTTGACAGCATACAACAGAAATTTTTTTTCTGCCCATGGCCGACTGTTCTTGGAGGCTTCTTCTTGTTCCCCCTGACTTACTTGACTGGGAGTGTTTGGCTGTCTCTAGGAGTCTGTCTATAATTTAATGGGAATCCTGAACTTGTTCTCTTTGGGCCAAAAATTCGCAAAGGATGTCCAGCTTCTCAGCCTCTTACTTAATAATATAGGTTGGCTTTGAAACTTTTATTTACACCTCTTAGTTGCTATCACAGTGTTAAAACCTACATGTTGTATTGCCTGAAGCTGCCTCCAGTACAGTGCATTCCTCAAAGAAAAAGTTAAAAAAAAAAACTACAACAAACAAGAACCTCAGCAATCATAAAGAATTAATATTTATAGACAAAAATTCCCAAATCTATGCATGCCCTTGCCTTTTTTCTGCTGTGATGATCTACTTTCCAGATGAGCCATTTTGCATGTGCATGCGAGCTGTTGCTTGGTTCAAAGTCCTCTGAGCAGGTTATGGCCTGCTTAACCCTTGCTCTTCCTGATCCTGTATGAACTTGCTGCAAGTTGGATTTCTAAAAATGCTTTCTGGAAAATAATATACATCTTATATCCAGGGCAGTATGATAGAAAAGGGGGTTTGTGTCAACAGGTTCTGTGAGTAATCTGGTAATCTGTGCAACATATCCTAACCTAATATGGGGAATTCAACTGTCTAAATCAAAGGTAAACAAAATTGGACTAAGACACTTATTCAACATATAAATATTTTCAGAAATGTTGGGGTGTTTTTATGTCACAGAAGAAGAGGCTTGGGAAATAGGACAGTGCACTCCCATACTCTGGGGTTTTTTTCTTTTGAATCTTTTATCTCTTCAATCTGTACATTAGCATTTCATTGCAACAAAACTGGAATTAAAAAAAAAATAGGTGAATTTGAATTCTCCTTTCCTAGAAGCTTCAAAATTTACCGTCATAGTACATATGCATTCACTGTTTTTGAAGCCATAATGAATAACATCATTTTTATAAAAAAGGGGTACCTGAGGAATGGACAAACACTGTAACTAAATGTGGAAACGGACGCTCTCTTGCAAAACACATGTTGAGCTCTTAGAGATTTATCACCCGGGATTCATTACACCCTCCTCCACTGAGATAGGATAAATGAATGAAACAGGTTCACACAAAGTAGTACCAGTAATATTAACTAGCTACTGTTTTATCCCAGTTTTCTTCCTTCTTATCTGAGTGCCCCAAAATGAAACAGCATTTATTTTGCTGATTATCAAGACAATTTATTTTCATGCAATTTCAAACTTTTTTCCTAGCATATTTTCTTCAGATTCCTTTTTATCAGGAATCAAGTATAAATATACTAGGAAGAAAAAAAATGAACTCTTATTACTTAGAAGAGGTAGTAAAATGAGGGTAAAAAAAAAAATCTATGCCCCTAGATTTCAGTTGAAAGGATCCTTCCTCTGTATCTTTCCCTTTTCCTAGATCGTGACACAACAGACATGTGTAAGATTTAGAATTCCAAATAAGTTTTAGATGATACAAATGTGAAAATATGAAGTGGAGAGAACAGAAGGGAATAGAAAGTTACTAAAGATTTAGAAAAGGGAGACAATGTGTAATGCTGAAAGATTAACTCTTAGACTTTAAGTACATCACTACGGATTGTTCTTCACTAAATCTTGGTTTTAATAATGTGGTATATTATTTTTTTAATAAAGATGGTGGTGGTTCCTAAAGTTCTATTTTCTGATAAGATATACCTCCAAAAGTACCAAGAAAAGAAAAATCCATTTTGGGTTAAATATTATATGGTCAGCAGAACAAATTACTTAGATTGTCCTTAGCTGGGCATAAATTCTTCAGGTAAAATAAAAATAGTCAAAAAGTAAGTATAATAATTATTAAAAGCCTTAAAAATGGGCTCCAACGTCAAGAAACATTGAAATTTTATAAGATAACAATTTAATGAATCCTATGATAGATACAGTGTACTATATAGAGAGATTTTCAAAAGTGTAACAAATTATGTCAGAAAAGATAGTTTATCATGTATAAAACAAAACCTCCAAACAAACTCTGTGACTTGAACTTAGCTGAATTTTACTAATTCTACTAATTCTTAAATGTAAGTGTTCAATTATTGTTCACATCTTGACAATACAGAAAATGCAAAGATGCAATGTTAAATGAAATATTGCAAGGTGCATTGTTTTAAATGAGTTTAAGGTTGTGGGTTGAAAATAAACATATAGAACTACTTGAAAATTCATGCCCAACTAGTTAAATAAAGGAGGTGTAATTACAGGAAAGTACAGGGACCCCATTTTTGGAATGTGTCTATGCAAACTTAATGGTGACATTTCTTTGTTTTTAGGTCTGCACATTTTCCTTTTAATTTACTTATTTTTATGGAATTATTATAAAATTGTACATTATTCATTACTACAATTGGACTTGCATTGGTTTTTGTGTAGAAATCCCATTCATACCTATGCTGTCTTTATTGTAGTTTGAGTGCTGTCTTCTAGGTAAGGTTATATTTTATAAATGCTTGATAAATTCAAGTAGAAAAAATCACTGATATGTGTCCATACCACATTCTTATACACATATCAAGTAGAAATAAATAAGGTAAAATAACCCAAATCCTACTAAGAGAAATTTTATTGCTTGATAAAGTCCTTGGGAATTGCAATAGGTACAAATAAGCCCTCCAGTCTTGGAAATGATCAATGGCAGGTAGGCAGTCTCCTTTTGGTTATATTTCTTCTATTGTTCTGGAATGGACAATTACCATGTCAAAGGACTTAACCAACTGCTTTAAAATGTCATTAATTTTCTTAAATGAAATGTATCACAGGAAATAGCTCCAGTGCTTAATTTCAGAAGCTTGGATAATATACTGTGGTCCTATCTTGGGACAAGCAGTCCTCTAACATTTTGTTTGCCCTTGAGATTTAGAAGGAATCATATCTATAGTATTCATAATAAGTAGCAATTTAACCAAGTTCAAATTAGATGTGAACAAATGGATTAACAAGCACCTCATTAAAATTTTAATTTCCATTCCATTTATCACTTTTAATAGAATCAACTCTGTTTCGGGGTGGGGGAGGATTAATTTCCAAGTATAACGTTAATTTCACTTGTTTTTATCAATAGCTTGAATTTTTTCCTTTAAAATTTACTTTGTGTAGTTTCAAAATATGTGACCTACACATAGAACTAATAAATTTTAAAAGGATAGGGAAAATCTTGATTGATTTAGTGGATATTTTTTTAAGTACTGAACTTTACAGTACTAATGTATGTATTTTCCTCTAAGTGGTAATATGTGCTTACTTGTGATTTTAAGAAGAATAAGTACATTTGGGTAGTTATCTAAATAATTTCACTGAAAATATCATTGTAAATATTTCAGAAGTAAATTGTGACTTAAATTTAGCATTCAGATTCCAACTTCAAAGCAATATTTTCAAGTACTTTGAATTCCTTGGATAATATATATCATAAATGTGCAGAATTTTCATAATTTCATGTTTTCATTCAAATAAAACTATTCTAGAATTCTAATGTGAATATATCTATTAGTGAAGAATGATTTTATACAAAAAAACACCATTGCTTAAACCCATGGTATATTAGCCGTTGTTTTCAAGGGAAAAATAAACCAAATTATAAGAATGTAAGAATTTTATCTTTTGGGGGTTCGTGTGTTCTTTGAAGTCCCTGTATTCTGTTGTAGTGTGTTCTGGGTTTCAGCTGCCAGTTTTTAGGTTACAGAAAGCTTTTTTACAGTCATATTTTTACTGCAAATATTTTCTTCATGCTTTTTTTTTTTTCCATTTTGCACTGATATGTACTATACAGATCACTGAGAGAAAAAGGATAATTGTTTAGGGCCTTCTTTCTGTGTAGCACTAATAAGAATGTCAAATTCTTAAATCTCTATCAAATAAAATAGAGATATCTAAATCACTTAAAATCTTTATACAGCATGTGGGAAATTAAGTAAATTTCAACGTAATGGCAGTCTTGAGAGAAAAGAGAAAAATTGGAAAAGTATTTTAGGCACTTGTGAGATTCTTCCAGCATGTGGTTTGGTCAAGAGAGAAAATAATTATATTAACAAATGTCTGAAAAAGATTTCAAAGCAATGAAATATGTTGTTTAACATGCAGAAATTTGTTAGATTTTTTTGGGTGTCATTACAGGTTGAGGTTAAACTTAATATCTGTTGCGTGGGTTTTTTATTGCTTTTTGGATTTGTGCTGGTTTGTTTTGTTTTGTTTTTCTAAATAAATATATTTAATTGAATCTTCTCTATAATTATGTAATCAGTTTTAGACAGTATTTTTCACTGAATTGATTTCAGCTATGGTGCAGAAATCTAAATCTAAATAAGTACCAGAGCATTCATTAAGATCTTAAAAACCCCATAAAATAAAAAAAAAAAAATCACCCCCTAGGAATGAATTAAAAATAAACCTAATAATTACAAGAGTAGCAACCTACCATAGTGAAAAATGGTCTTTCTCACTGTTTTTCAGGTAAAGTAGTTCTTTATATATTCTTCCCTGTTAAGGAAGAATATGTTCCCCCATATTCTTCCCTGTTAAAGAAAACTACCTTAACAGTTTACAAAAGTTATAATTCAGGAAAATGTTCTGATCTCACATCTGAAACATAAAGAAATATTAAAGATCAAGAAACCTGGAGTGAGGGCATATGCATAGGCTTGTGGTAGTGCTTCTTGGTTGCTGCTGAGGGTGGCTGACTACTTCTTTCTGTAGGAACTGTATGAGTAGATTAACAAGGAGAAATACCTGTCTGGATGTAAGCAATGTGTCAGGTCAAATTAAATATGTCGTGTGACCTTTGTTCTTTAACTTCTTCAGCAGCCCAACTTTCTGTTGTGCAAGATTCCTTTACGTGTTTCAGTTTCTCTTTGGCAAAAGAGTAAATATAATCCTTTTTTCCTCCAGTCTACTTTCTGTTCTTGAGAGTTTTGTTCTGTGACAAGTTTATGTTCTTTCATGTGTAATTATATCTCTGTTATGAAGATCTCTAATTTGATGTACTTTGATTTCACCCTAGGTCTACAAATTCATTTCTATCATACAGATTCAGAGCTAACTTGTAATAGCTGCCATTTTGTAAATGTCATGGCTTAACTCCAGTGGAAAACTAAGCACCATGCAGGCACTCATTCACCTTCCCCCACCCTGCTCTTCAGGAGATGGTGGAGAGAATTGGAAAAGCAGAAAAAAAGTGAGAAAATTCAAGGGTTGAGATAATAACATTTTAATAGGTAAAGCAAAAGTTGTGCACACAAGTAAACCTAACTAATGAATCCATCCACCACTTCCCAAGGGCACACAGATGTTCAGCCATCTCTAGGAAGGTCAGGCTACATCACATGTAATTGTTCCTTGGGAAAACAAGCACTGTAACTCTGAGCTTCTCTTCCTTTCCTTCTTTTCCTCTATCTTTAAATTTTGAGCAAGATGCCATATGGTATGGAACATCCCTGTGGTCATTCGGGGTCAGGTGCCTTGGCTGTGTCTCCTAAATCCTTGTGCATCCCTGGCCCGTTTGCTGGCGGGGTGACGTAAGAAGCAGAAAAGATCTTGGTTCTGTGTAAGAACTGTGCAGCAATAGCTAAGAGATACCTGAATTACCAACAGTTTCCAGCACAAATCCAAAACGAATCCCTTAATATCTACTATGAAGAAAATTAACTCTACCCCAGCCAAAACCTGTTCAGCAAATCATGCCTTGCTTTACTATTTTATTAAGTAGTGTTTTGACAGGTTCTAATCAAACTTTTCTTTCTGACTTGTTGGAGACAAAAGAATATGTCAAAAAACTAAAGGGTACTTTGAGTTATTAAGGTAAATTAATTCTGGTAATTGCTATGAAGGTAGAAGATTGAAGTACAGGCTAAGGTTAATAAAGATAATTTAGACATTTTATTTATATATATACACTTTCTGTTTCTGTCAGAATTTAGATTTTCCAGAATGCCTGTTAAGTATGGATTTCAGCTAGTGGCCTGAATGTAACCAAAGATGAGGAACACACCTGGAAAAGTACAACTCTTTGCTCCTTTTCAGAAAGTACAGTTTCTCCTGTAAATTTAAGTCACAGTTTATGGAAAAGATGTCTTGACAAAAAAAAAAAAAAAAGGAAAAAGACAACCAAGAGATAAACACCAAAGACAGAGGAAAACAGAAGAAGAAGAAGTCTGTTAACCTCATTTGTCTGGATATTTTCAAAGACACAGCCTTGTCTTTCTGCCATTAAAAAAATCACATGAAAAAACCCAATCTTTTAAGGAAATGTCTGTATTTTGCAAAAAGGCAGATGCAGTGAATAAGTATTTCCCTTCTGAGTATTCTCTTCTGTGAAGTACTAATACACAACACGATGATGAAATATTGTCATCAAAGGCAAGTTTCCAACACTGACAGATACTTAACATCCTTGTGATTGAAAGACTCTGAGCACTTTTCTTTTTGTATCTTTTTAACATCTTAATCAAAATGTCTAAGGTATACAGCTGAATGCTTACAAAAGTCTAACTAGTCTCTGGGGCCCTATGATGGCTTGCACATTTGTGATGTTATTTGACGGATTATACATTAGGCCATTTCAAGCATTGTTCAAATCAGTAGACAATCCAAAACCATAGTGCAAAGTGGTTTTCAGTAAAAATTCTGGTGGAAAAAGATTTTTTCCCACTTAAGTGAATGAACAGCAATAATATTTATATAGAAATGCTCTTCTGATGCCTGTTATGACTTAAATCTTTAGACCTTGAGGCTGATTGTATAGATCAGTTTCAAACTTAGATATTACCATAGAATCTTATACTGGTTCAAGTTAGAAAGGACTTCAAGAGGCCAACTCCCTCCTCAAAGCAGGATAGGCTGTAAGTAAGACTTTATGCAGTCTGGAGCTGCAAATTTCTAAGGATGGAATCTGCATAACCTATCTGGGCAATTTATTCCAGTGTTTGACTGGTCTGTAGGTTGAAATTTCCCAACATCTAGTCACAACCTTGCTTCAATTTAAATGTTCTTTGTGTGTCACAGGGTATGTGCTCTGTCCCCGCTCATCTTGGTAGTCCTCCACTAGCATATTCCAGTTTATCAACGGCTTTCTTGTAGAGAACAGGATTTTCTAGATGCCAGCTAGCAAGTACTGGGATAAGTGCTGGTGGGATAAAATCACTTCTCTGGTCTACTGGCTCCACATAGCCTAGGATGGTGCTGGCTGCTTTTGCTGCCAGGATACACTGCAGGCTTATTTTAGTTCACTGTTCGCTAAGACAGGTTTTTTGATAGGAGCTGCTCCCCAGGCACTCCACCCACAGCTTGTAATGGCACAAGGAGTTTTTTCCCAGCTGTAGGATTTAACCTTTGTCCCCACAGTTTGTGTTTGACCATTTTCCTGTCCACGCCACTCTGACTAGCAGCTCCACCCTTGAGCTGTGGAACCCTTTCCAGTTTGGTGTCATCTGCTGACTCAATGATAGCGTCCTCCTCTAGGTCATTGTTCAGATTGTTAGAGAGGGGAGTTCTCAATACACATCCCTTTATGTATGTGCTCTGTCCCTTTAGTTATTGGCCCATCCCACGTGTTGCTGGCCTCCAGGTAAAGTTTATCACATGAACTCCCTGAGCTTGACTATCCAATCAATGTTTTTTTTTTAATTTGGGTAGCAGTCCATAAATCCAGATTAACATCTTGCATTGAGTATAGTAATATAGTAGAGATAGTGTTTAAAGCTTGATTGTTGATGGTGAATCCCAGACTCAGTTAAAATATCTTGGAATGAAGAACAACATTGATCCCTTTCAGGACTTTTCCATTGTCTAGGAGACAGTCCATATCCTCATCCATTTTTATACAAAAAAATGTTTGTGGAGTCAAATTGTTTATCATTTGTAGATAAGTTGTTTAGAAGTGGTGCATTACTACTTGGAGCAATCTGATAGTTTATGATCTTTTCATAAAGATCATAAACTTGACATAATTAAGTGTCAAGTGTCAATTCATTTCATCCAAAATGTTTCTAAAACCTATCATCTGATACTCATGTGTACTGAGTTTGGAACAACCCATAGCAAAATAGAAAAAATTCTGAAATAAAAATGCATGCAAGAATAATGAAGTGATTTTCTTCTGAGAACCTGAACAGTCTGTGGACTGAGTGGACTGAGGCAGTCTTTTGGTGCTGTTGTTTATTCTTCCATTGTTGTTTTTAAAATAAAAGCAGTACTCTTGACTTGCATTTAACCAAATCAAGATATTGTGTTCCATGCATTTAATGCATCTGTTTTACTAAACAGTTTTTTGAAGTGTAGGCTTATATTTCTTTTCTCATCAGGTAAACCCAGCTTGCTGAAAATTATTTTTTTTCTTTTAATGTGGCAGAATCTCAGTTAAGATAAATGCATCATTTTAACTTGGCATTCGCAGTACTCCAGTTAGATATACTAACAAAGAATTTATAGCCTCTGTTTATGCCAAAATGGCTGTATGTTTTCATTCTCATTGGTTATACAATGTGGTTTTACTAGTCTATTTCTTTCTCAGTAGCAAAACTCAACTTTGTAGAACTCTTTGTACTGTGTTTATGTAGAAAGCCTATTTTTAGTCTTATGCAGGTACTTGAAAAAACAAGCAAGCCTATAAGGTTATTTACTTTCAGTAAGATAGATTTTTTTAGTTGTTTTGTACAGGTATTTTCAAAAACTTGCCTCTTTTTGGTTACAACTCATCATTTTACTGTCTGAATTCCACGTGAAGAATAAATTATATGTGGAGATTGCTGAGGGTTTTAATCTGGTGTATACATATGCAATAGAAACTTCTGAGTAAGACAGTCTGAAATTCATTTGTGATATTCACATATTTGTGACGTTCACATAAAGATATCCTGAGGGTCCAAGGTTAGGTTGTGAGACCTCACCTGAAATCCCGTGTTCAGATCTGCAGTTGCCAGCATAAGGAAGATACAGACCTTGATCAGTATCAGAGGAGAGCCATGAAGGTAATAGGAGGCTGAAACATTTTTCTTAAGACAGGCTGAGAGAGTTAGGAATGTTTAGGACACAGATGAGATGGTTCTGGATAGACCTTAACTCAGTCTTCCAGTTCCTGTGGTGATCTTATAGGATAGATGGAATGGGACACTTGATCAAGGGGTATAGTGATAGGACAAGAGGTAATGGCTTACACTGAAAAAGGATTGGTCCTGATGAGATATTATAAAGGAATTATATTCTTTGGTGGTCGTGAGGAACTGGTTGTTCAGAGAAGCTGTGGATGCCTCATCCCTTGGAAGTATCCAAGGCCAGATTAGGCGGTGCTTTGAGCAACCTGGTCTAGTGCAAGACAGTCCTGCAGAAGAGTTGGAACTAGGTGATCTTTAAGGTCCCCTTCCACCCAAAGCACTCAATGATCATCAGTTTGCTTTTTTTTTTGACACACATTTATATCGTATTATAATCCTATGTTGTAGTGCAGGGTAAAGACTACCAGAGAAGGCTTTTTGAAGGAGCTAGGATTTCAAGTGTGCTACTGTCTTATTTCCCGTCTTTGAAGTGTCTTAGAAAAAGCAGGTGGTTCTTTAGATCATCTGACTGAAAGATGGAGGAAAGTTATGATCTGCAGCTCAGCCTGGATTAGATGAATCGTGGACTGAGTAGCAGAGCTGTTCAGAGAAGGTGGTGGACATAAATGCAACTCATGCCATGCATGATACAATGGCCTGATGCAAAACAGCTGCTTTTTGAGGTATTCCTTATTCATATTTATTGTCTTGTATTTGTTAAACTCAAAATAATTCTATTTCAATTCTATTTTTGAGCATCTATCTCAGTTCTCTATAATTTCAGTTCTGTTTTTTTTCTATTCTATCTAAATTCAATTTTATCTTTGAGCATCTTTCAAGATGTTACCTCAGTGTTTCATGGTGGAAGAGAGCAGTAGTCTTTGATTTGTTATTGTTGAAACCGCTGACATCTTGAAAAACAGGTACTGCCTCTGTACACCTTCCAACATCACTGATTCTTGCTGCAGGCTTTGAGCCTGTGAGAGTGGCTTCTGTGATTACCTCTCCTGCAGTTTCCAAGGCTGAATATGTTGACAAAAAAAAAACTTCAAGAGCTTTGGTCTTAAATCCAATCATACAAGTTTGTGGTTTTCTTTTCTCTTGGGTTTCTTTTCTGCCTGTGGTCTTTCTCAGTCTTCTTAGCACTTTTACTTTTTATTGCCCTACAACTCTTGGCAGCCAAGGTGGTAGAGAAGTACTGATAATGACAGATGGGACCTTTGAAGCAGAAGATTTTTAAAGCATGTGGGAAAAATGTTAAAATAGGAGTGAATAACTTCAAAAGGGGATTTAAAAACTCATTATGGGGCAAATTTAGTATTTAGTTGTTTGGAGTTGCTCTGCTGCTGTAAAATCAGTCATGTTTATGTTGTTTAAAGCCCATCAGGAATGAATAAGGGAATAAAGATGATTCTTTGCATATTAATGTAGTTAAAACAAGAAGAAACTTAGGTTTAATTACTTATTCTTTTTAATAGGTTTTGTACTTCTTTCTCCAACTGATTTACACTTTGTCCACTAGGACAAACTTTTCCTCTTTGGCATGGCTCTTCTGGTTAAAGCTGGGCCAGTAATCAGAGTACAGTTGAATACCTGTTGGATGAAGCTCTGAAAGTATAACAACAGGCTGGGAAATTCAAATCCATTATAAGAAGCTTAATTGATGCTTTTGTTTAATCTAAAATATGTAATATTAAAAATGCATTTTAAAAGAAAAGAGAAAAAAACCATATGTTTCATGCATGTATTGAATTAGGCATTGGAAAAAATTATTATTGAATAGTGATACTGTTGATTGACCTGCAGGATAGAAGTATGATAAAGTATATAGAAGTAATCAATGTATGTAGTAAGAATGTATGGCAAATGTTTTAGAACAGAAAAATTATTTTACCCCTTGTTCTATAACTTGTGTTTGTTCATTACTTGAGTACCTGTGAGAGCAATTGGACTGTAAGAGAGTTAAAAACAATCATCATTTACTATTACAAATATTTAAACTTCATGGAAGAGCTCATTAAAATGATAACTATTGTGTGAAATTCCATTTTGTGTTACTAATTTGCTCTATTTTTTTCCTTTACAAATAGTCTTTTAGTGTCTAGTGTAGCAGCCAGTGACTTAATCATTAGATTTATACTTCCTATCCTTAGAGTGTTGAAAGGTCAGTAGAATCAAAAAACATTGCCTTTGGCCATCCATTATGAGTCACAGACCTATTCTCCTTTGTTGAAAGCAACTATTAGACTGTCTAAGAGGTATTCCTTTCAAAGTTGCAATGCTTACTTTGTTTGCCTCATAATCAGTTGGAGTAAAATCTCCCAAGCATTTGGAACTTCTAAGCTATTTGCTTAGAAACAGCAAATGATCTGACTGACCTTAGCTGCCCATGTTGCCAGCCCTTTGAAGAAAATCTGGTTTAAAGACAGGAGATGTCAGAATAACATGAATAAAAACTGTGTATTTAACTATAACTTTAAAGAACAAATGTTGGCATTTTAAATTACTTGCAATATCAGTCACTAAACACTATTCATAATTTTAGTCCCTTACTGGAAATGCAGTAAGGTACTTCCTAGACAGTTCTTTCCTGAAATGAAGAAGATAATAAGAAAAGGTGCAAGGATTGGTTAAGAGTTTATTTATGACTTGATGGAACACTGCTGCAAGTGGTCATTATGTTACTATTTCAGTTTTAATATCCATGCTGCCTGTGCTCTGAGGTATATTTGAATGCTGCTTCTAAGCATGGCCTCTGAAGAACATTCTGCCAAAGAGCAGAGTTTGAAGCTGTTCTCTGAGTACGTGGCTTGTGTGCCAATTACCCCAGTGCCTAAGACCAACATTGAATGTACTAACTTAAGTACATTGACCCTTGCACTCCAACCTTCTGGGCACTTCTGGTTTACAGTCTTAACAGTCCAGGGACCATATAACACTTAAAGCAAGGACAGGCCAGCTCTGCAAGGGAGTGTCATCCGCATCATAAATAGCACTGGAGTGCTGTAGATCATATTTTGCATATTTCCTAAATTATTAGTTACAAGGATTCACTAATGTAAGAATTACTGAGTTTTTATTTAGTTTGAAACTTAGTAGAAAGAATGTGCATCTACTCTAGGTTTTGTGTTACAATTTAGGGAAACGATTAATTTTATATTAATGAATTTATTTCCTTGAAGTGCTGAATATTTTTTTGATTGTGCCATCAAAGATTGAAGTCTCATAAGAAACTTAAAGACCCTGAAGAGACAGCTTTCAGTTTTTGGCAAACACAGTAGCTGTAGAAGCCACTTGTCACTGATGCAGATTAGATGCTGTTAAATGTATTAGTGTGTGCTGCTTCTAGAAAAAGCAGACTTAAGAACCAGCAAGATAATTTAATGGAATAAAAATGCAGATTTATACTGAAAAGCTTTTTCTTCTAGAGTGAAGTTCTAATCTATAGTAGTAAATTAGATTTTTCTTGCACCCAGTGGATTTAAACATCTGCTAATGATACTGTGTGTGTTACAGCTTCTACATTTAAAAATCTTTAAAGGGCTTCATGGAAATGGAGACTTCTTCCAGTCTCTTACAAAAACCACAACACAAGAAAAATGTCCCTCTGCATTTTACAAATACTGAGTGATATGTGATATATATACATGTTAGGTAGCTCTGTAATCATGCATTCGCTGAATGTTTTCTGGTATAGAGAAATGAATATGAAAAGTATTCTGAAGCCATTGTATATTAGAACAGGAGAAAAATAATTTTGGCAGATTGAGAGGTTATCCTTTAACTTCTTGATTGTTGTGCACCACATAGATATGATTCTGCTATAATAGAATAGAATAGAATTCTGCTATAATAGCAAGTGTAATTGCTATGATTTTAATTGATATCTTAGATGCTATTGTAAGATACAGAATTGATAATGATGGTGACAGGGATCTTGGAAAAATTAAAATAGAATTAGGGTTAGAATTCAGTATTGGGAATGTAAGGATAGTAGAATATTAATATACTTATAGATCGATTTGTCAATTGTATTTTAAAAGTTTGAAATATGAAGTTTCTACAGTAAAGTGAAAGTACTCTAGCAGATGATGCTTCCTTCTCTTTATATTGCTAGACAGCCATGGCAGGGCTGACTTCTACAACAAGCTCAGTTTTGCATGTGAAATATACCAGACCACAAAGAAAGTTGTTCTTGAATTTTCCCCTGTAGAGAAATACTTCTGGATCCATTTTGGTACAACTGGAAACCTCATTTCCTTCTTCTAATGTTCTGTAATATTTTCTGAGAGAGTCCATAGACATTGTCTGGTTTGCTTAAACCTGAATTTAATAGCGTAGAGTTTAAGGAGTGTGTAGTGAACAATTTCAGTACTGACAATAAGAATTGAGTTTACAGCTATAAATCAAGTCTATGGAAAAAAAAAAGGAGCTTTATGAAAGGTATTCAGAGTATTAACTGGAAGGAATATCATGAAATAAAATTAGTATGCTTATGCAAATGATCTAGCTATGACTTCATAATTTGTAATGGTATTCAGTTAGGCAGTGTTTACACTTGTTAATGACTTCCTTTATGAGTGATAATTGATCTTACTCATTATCATATTAAATCCTTGATCATATGTCATTAGTTGGGAATGTAATAAATGGTCTGTTTGATTTTTAGTGTAATGAACTAATTAGACTAATTAAAATCAATATGTGTGCCAATATTAGACTTTGAATCCAAATGCTGCTGTCTGTTGGCTAAAAATCAGCAACTCAGTGAAAAAGTGGCCTAATGCTGATTTATGAGCACTTGATGAACGTGAGGTAGAATAAATTGCTTGTAGTGGTAGAAACAGCATTAGTGAAATACAAGGTACTAAGTACATTGTAAGATCAGGAGTAAGGGCATACTTACATCTGTAGTAACGTGACACCTTTAAACCTTCCTGGTTGATTATATAATTCTTCAGAAATTCTTCAGATTAAATATTGTAAAGTGCATTAATTTATATTTATAAATATAATATTCTATGTATTTGTCTGGAAGTATATGCAATTTATTTCTCTCCATGAGCCTGTGTGTTTTTGTATGTTAGTGCATTTTGTAACTTTTACATTTGTACTGCACTTTCATTTTTTATAGTATTCTGTGAATATACCAAATAGGTCACACTTTCAAATGTAGTAATTTACTGTTATTAAAATGTGTTATTCAACCATGGTATCCATTCACTTTTATGTTTATGAGGAATTGTGTATAAGCCCTAGGGGAGACAGGAACACATCCTGTAATTCTGTAATGACCTTTTGGAGAAGAAGGAAATGGCTACTGGGAAGGGAAGGGTAATATTATTACAGAATTCAGGGTCTTGTAGCTGCAAAGAAAAAAAAATGTGGAAATCTTTTTGGCTCAAAGAAAAAAGTAGGAAAAATGAGGTGATGGGGAGAAGTATGCCACATTCTTATTTTTCACAAAAATACAGCTCAGAGAAAAATGTTTGCATGTTAAGGTTTAAAATATACATAAATGTATTTTTTAACCTGCATACTTTTAAAAAGTCTGCTTAGATTCCTCTTATATTCTTTGTTAAGCATGTGATATGATATGGTAGCACATGATATGATATGATAGCATGTGATATGATATGATAGCATGATATGATATGATATGATAGTATGTGATATTTGCAAAATGTAGTAACTCCCGTAATGACAAGTGTTATCCAGATCAGAGTATTATTTTGCCAGCCTTACACTATTTATTTTGTAGTAATTATGTTTATTTTGTAACTAAGAAAGGGCTACTTGCTTTCATATTTAGTTATTTGCTTTGTGCGATTTTAAAATTTTTATTATTTTTGTTTGGGTTTGGTTTTCTGGTTTTTTATTTGGATTATATTTTGCTGGGACACAGACACACAAATAGTGGGGTCCCTGTCCTTTCCTCTCCCCTCTTCCCTGCACACTTCCATCCATGCAGTGTGATGTTGAAGACAATACAAGATGCAAGAGAATTCAGTACTTTGTTTCTCACACCTTGAGGATATTTTAGATCACAAAGTTAAGAGAACCTCAATAAGTAAAGCAAAATAAATCATAAAAACCCAATATCTAACTAAATCATACTAATGGTCAGTACAAAAAATTTTAAATGTAAATAAGTAAATATGAGGAAATAGATCTCAGAGTCTTATGTCTCCCAGGCCTAAACTTAATCCATGAGATCATGCAGCTTTTGAGGAAGTACCTCTTCCACTTAAGTCATTGAAAATGTTGGTGTTCAGACACTCTAAATTTCAGGCTTTGTAGGAATAATCCCTTAATCATCTGACCTAATTTTGATGATGAATATTTTAAAATACTGGTGACTTATTAATAAGGATTTCAGAAAGGCTTGATTTGAAATAGGTGTCAACTCTAATTTAAACAAGTACTTGAAGAAAATCTAGAGGATTAATGTAGACTTAAATTGATAGTAGCCATTGAAATTTCATTTTTTCCTTGAGCTTGTAGACAGAAGAATTCGTGTTCAGAATATGTAGCCATGTACTGTACGGTGAGAATAAAATCTCTTAAAATAGTTTACCTTTTTAATGGTCCTTTAAGTGGTTTATCTGAGACACTTAAAGCCTGTGAGTGTTTTTCACTAGATAATTACTAATTGTCAGTTTTAGTAAAATCAGTAATTGTTAATAGAAAATTCTTAACTGAATATCATTCCCTACAGTGTTTTAAAATTTTAGTCTTTGGATGAGATCTGAACAGAAGCTTGAAAATGATGTATAGTAAACTAAATGTGGCAGAGGGCATATTGATTGGAAACTTCATTATGGCAAGGACTATGTGTGGTTCTCAGATACTGTGAACATACATTGCAGCAGCAGACTAGGCTTGGGAGAGAATATACAGCTTGAATCCCAGAGAACATTGTTTTGTGCTTGAAGCAGTATACCCTGCAAACATAAATGAGATCCTTTATGTCTGAGATGCATTCACTATGCATATTATCAGCCCTCTGATCCAAAGCACATAACCAATGTCCTTGATTCGTATAAAAGTGTTGAATGCCCTGAGGAGCTGTGTGGGTTTGAAACATCTGACAGTTGTTTGTGAGATGGCATGAGTTCAAGTACCTTTCTTAGCAGCAAGGGAGGGGGAAGACACTTCTGCTAGGTTTTTCAAATCAATTTTTTGTCCTTCATTTACCAAAGTTGAGAAAGCAACTAGTTTAAAATGGGGTGGCTCTTTCCATTAGTATGGTAAGTGCTCCACCATGTCTTTCTTCTTGTATGAGAGAAACAGAGAATAAAAAGGAAACTCATGTACAATTTTGTTGAATCTTGGCCCAACAGAAGGTGACAGTAACCCTTGACTTTAGTTTTGTTAGGCTGTCTGTTAGCCAAAATGTATGCATGCTACTGCATTTTTACTCTTGGAAGGTTTAATGTCTAATTTTGAACTTTGAGTCTTCCTTAAAATAATTCTGTAGAGAAGAGGCTACTATCTTTGATGTTATCTTCTTTGTTTGTTTTGTTTGTTTGTTTGTTTGTTTTCTACTGGGTTTTTTTATACATTTTTTCCCCCTGGGATATAAAGAAGAAAAATTTCTGAGTTGTTTATTTTTTTTAAACAGTTTTACTTAAATTCCTTCTTTCATATAACACTATTTCTCTCCATCTATGAAATCATATTTCACTGGCTTAAATATTGAACCTTCTGTGAGGGTGCTTATATAGTTAAAATACTTTCAGCCTTATTCTTTATTTAATATGCTGGTATACTTTGTTCTTGCAGAATACCTTCCTTCCTGGATAAATGAGGGATTTCAAGATAAAGATAGAAAAGGATGGGAAAAAGGGGTAAGAGCTGTATCAAAATGGGTCAGTGCTGCTCCCTCTCTGCTTACAGAAGGTAGGTGAGAAATTACTGATCAACAGCAACAAGTGTTTTAGTGAGAGAGTTTCTGTGCTGCTGAATAACTCAACCCCATCTGAAACCTCTTATGCATGACAAACCATGACTGAGGACAGGATAACTTGCAGATAGACCCTGAATTTTAGGGAGAACCTTTGAATCCTGTGACTAGGTGTTTGTCCAGCTAACCTAAGAAATTGATAAGGGATTCTAGTGCTTCCTGTCCATGTGATGTAAAAAGTATTGTATTTGGAAACATACTTTTATTAAAAAGAAACCTGCAGCCTGACCCTTTAATCAGCATCATCTGTCCATGACATTCTTGTGTGTATGAAGCAGTGAAAAGTCTTCACTGTTTGTCTATAATGTTATCTCAGGTGTACTCAAATGAATCTGCTATCAAAGAAAGTCTTAGAAGTACTTCAAACATTTATTTGATTCTATAACACTTAATTCGTAACAAGAATGAACCAATTGAATCTAAATACAAAGGTGGCTGTTATGCCACCTTTGTACAGACCTTCTAAAATTCCTCAGATTTTTTTGGTAGTCTGAAATGTGGAGTTAGTTAGGGCTTGTATCAGTTTTTTAATTCAGTCTAGACAAAAAAGACAATTTCCTTATAGCATATTGTTTGCTGGTGGTGAAGAAATGAAGACCTCAAGTGAATAAGAACAAACACTTTTCATGCCCATGAAAAGGGTGACTCATGTTTTTCTCAGGAAACAGCTTATCCTTGCACTGACAGTGTTGATGCCATCATGCTGTGGAACAGGCTCCCACCATGTGTGTCATGAGGAGCAAACCATGATCTGCCCTACTACTGTAGCACAGTGAGCTTGCCTGGTCCCCACTCCTGCCTGTTCCACGCATGCATGCATGATAATGTAACATCTTCCAGTGGAGCTGTACCCCCTGAACACCCATGGGAACTCTCCAATGCTTTTAGCAACAAGGGCTCTCTGCTCTTTCTGCTGCTTCTGGTGCTTCTGCACCACAGCAAAGGTGGCAGAGACACTCTGGGAATATCTTACTCAGATAAATGTTTTCAGGCAAATGCAGTTTAAAGGAGACGCTGTGCCCTTAAGGAGCCACAGTTCCTGAATACCTTTAGTTCATGGTCCTTTGCCTCAGCTTCCTTTGAGTTTTTGAAGCCATGAATTAGGAGACTGTACATGTAGAGGGGGGATTTACTGTAATGGAAACCCTATCCGATGATGTATTAATTAATTAATTATATTAATTAATTAATTAATTATATTAATTAATACCTTCCTGGAATAACTGTAGTTGGTAGCCCTTGCCCTCCTTCAAAGTCTTCTGCTGACATCCATTCCAAATACTTTGGCACAACCTCACAAAAATGGTGGTGCTTGTTTCTGTGGAACATGGCAGAACCAGACTCTTCCCAATCAGCTGGCTATTGATTTGAGATAAATCCATGACAGGTATCTGGTTATAAAGGCAGGTTAGGACCTGCCACTGTTCTCTCTTCCCTGGTTGTGTCCTCAAAGTCATTCTTAAATGCACCGGGAACCATATACATCATTCATAGCTCTGTATGATGCCTATCACATGGCCTTAGGTAATTTTTAGCAATTGATGCTTCTGTATTTGTCAGTAGGTGTTGTGGCTGCTGCTGCAGGCTATACTGAGCACCCCTTGCCCAGAGAGAACAGCCCAGGACCCCAGGACCTCACAGACCTCACAGACTTTCAGCTTGGCCCTGCACCACTGCAGGGTTGTGGGTGGGCTGGCAGTCCTGCAGAGAGCCCAGGCTGGCAGGCAGCAAGTCACTGAGCAGGTGCCTGCACCAAGTTCATGTGAGAGGCATTGCTCCTTTACTAGCAAAATCCATGTTGGGAAGCTGCCAAAGAAAATTCTGGACTTTTTGCAGTATGCCTGGCTACTCTTGTCTAGCAGATGTTGTCTGCATCAGTAGGAATACAGGAATGAATATATAAATAAATAAAAATATGTATATATATGTGTATGTATGTATATATGTCATCTACACATTGAGATTTGTTCTAGTTCAACACAACAAATTCCATATGGGCCTTTGTGACCAGAGTGGCAGCTACCTGCAAGCGCCACATACACCGTGTCAGCATGGACTCCTCATAAATCCTTCCTACATCCAGACAAATAGAAACAACAATGGTTATCCTAAGCTCTCTTCTTATATTCTCAAAAGATACGATACACCCCTCAGAATAATACTTGAAGCCTCCAACAAACATCTTTCCTCAGCATATCAAGCACAGGCAATAACTCAGTAAAGCTCCCTGACCTGAGAGAGGGAAGTGGGTCAGGAGTCTTGTATCCAGTTACATTCTTTGGCAAGGCTAAGGTGCTCTGGGCTGATAGTTATCCTCAGATTTAAATCTTTCTATGGTCATTGAAGACAACTGTGCCTGTTGTTCTTTTAAATTCCTTTGGGTAGTTTATCCCTGACAGTTATTGTTTATTAAGCTAGAACTCTTATATCTGGCAAGATTCCGGTCTAAGTACTCATGTCAAGCTCTGCCTACTGCAATGCGCATCTCAGCCCTCTGAAACTGTAGTATATATAGGTTTTCATCAGCCCAGAAGATGACCAAGCAGGCTCCAAGCAAACTATGGTTTTGCTGCACTCAGCAAATCAAAATATGATAATTTGGTTTTTTTAACTAAGTACTATACTATTCTTTTCGATGAACATTTCTAGTAAAAACATTTCTTTCTAGTGCACAACAGGAATGCAATGAACCATTAGCAGTCTGATGATGCAAATATTAGTAATGTTTATTTCTTAAGATTCTTCCTCGTAAAGTTAGTATTTTAAATATCTACATGTAGGAAAAAACCCCTAACCTAAACCAAAGGCAAAATTTGGTTTTGGTAATATTGAAATACACAAGTAATTAATTTATTAACAGCACATAAACTGAGAGTATATATGAAACCAAACAAGTCTAAGTCAAATGCATAATAATTTAACACTAGAGGCCTGTGCTAAATATAAATTTCACACATTACCATATGCCTGTCTTATGGATAGATGAGGCAAATTCAGAAACAATATATTTGAGAGTGAATCTATATAGAAATATATGAAAAATGTTTTCAGAAAAAAACAAACAAAGAAGCCGACACATCTCACAAGGTTTAAGAGATATTCATTATTTATTAATTTTTAATTGTTTTTAATTTGTTCTAACCATATGTATTTTTTCAAAAACTTATTTCTCAAAATTTCCTAAGAAAGCCAAAGTATTTAATGCAAACTTTCTAACTCACAGAGTAATTTTCACAGGTATTACAATAATTTTCTCTATAAATTGTAAACCAGATATATTCTCAATATGTTTGTAAAAGTATGTGATTCTTTTCTTTTGTATTAAGGCCCCCATGATAGTCTTTTATATATAGGAACATAATCTTCTTGCTGAACTCTTAATTTGATTAAGACAGTACATAAGGGGGAAAAAAAGCTCTAATATTTCTTTTAAAGCATTGGATTTATATTTTGATTGCCAAAAGTTGCATAATAGAATATTTTAAAGGAATACTAAAGAAATTATTCATTCCATCTTTATGCAGCTATGAAGAACATAGAGAATTTTTCACACTGCAGAAATGTATCTGCCTTCCCACTACAATTTTCAAATATAAAAAATCTGAAAACCAAAGCATATTTTCTAAAATCGAAGAGGAATCTAAATAAACAAAGCATAGTTACCAGAATAAGATTCCTGATTCACACCAGAAAAACTGGAATCCTTCCTTTACCCATATCAGCTTAAGCTGGTTATGGAGAATATTGGGTGCCTAGACAGTGAGAGGATTAGGCCACCTTCTGACTTGTAGCACTGTATTTTTGTTTCTTGATGTCTCATAATGTTAAAAAAATTCAACCAAATTGACATAAGAAAAATAAACTATGAAAATTGCTCATGCTACTAAGATTTTGCAATTTTCTACAAGATAGACTTTCATACTCCAGTGTAAAAATATCCAGAGTAACACTTTTAACACAATGTATCATCATACAACTTTGTTTAAAATAAAGCCTGAATTGAAAAAATATATTTTCTAAAGAAATCATATAGATATATTTTTCTCCCATTCTTTTTACAGTTGTGCAGAATTAGCTTGGAAATCAGTTTTTCATTTATTCACTTCTGGTATCATTTTTAATTTGCATCTTGCTGCTTGATGCCTCCGCTTGATGGGTACAATATGACAACAGGTAATAGATACAATAACAGTAAAACAGTGATCATTACTGCTGGGACTAGAAACACCCATCATTGCCTTTTTTTTCGCTTTCCTCAGCTGGAAAGTTTTGACATCTGCTGGTTTGGGACATAGCTGAACAGCTGTCAGCAGTGGGGTAGCTGCTCTCAGCAGCAGTTGGCGGGATGGCAGGGTGCCAGCTTGTACCATCTGTGCGCCTGACATTTCATTCTAATTAACAGTAGGGTTAATTGTTCTGGCAGGCTCAAATGTAGTGTCTAACATTACCCAAGGGAAACATGTACAAGTGCAGGAGTGGCAGGGAGCTGGGGACGGCGTTGCTAACAAACCTATTGAGGGAGAATGGTTAACAACTACTGATGATTTTACTAGCTGGCCACATGCAATAAGGCTGAGGTATTTTTTTATTCTGATGAATTATGCCAAGCCTGTAATGATGTAGAAGAAATCAAGCTTTGAAAGGCTGAGACTGCTGCCTTGGGGCAATTGAGAGGGAACAATTTGCATGTTATTACTGCATATTCATACTTAATTGTGTTAGGCTTTGCTAATAGAGCAGAATGACAGTATGAAAAATCGAGCAACTGCTTTATAGCCAACAAAGCTAGTGTTTTTTCCCTACACTATGAGTGCTGAATGATCATTTAGACATTTAGTTGTTCAATATGACAAGTCTACCATTTGTTAGCTTGACATATAGTAATTTATAAAGGAGTATTCTAATTTTACTTTTAGTTTATTCTCATTTTATACAGTATTCATGGTAGCAATTTGAATGGGGATATTCATAGCTATTGTGAGTATTTGTGATTCAAATAAAACTATTTTGTATGAAGTATTTCTATTGTTTTATGATTTATTAATTTTAATGTTTAAATAGCTTTTTCAGGTATTAATATAACATAAATGGAAAGTTGATGAGAAATCTCTATTATGATCATGTTGCTACATACTGATTTAGTTAATCTTTTTACTTTCCCATTTAGACCCCCATTAAGCATGTTTGGGCTGTGGGCTGGTTTAAGAAACTGTCAAGTAATACCATTCCAGAAATGCTATTATATAGATTCTAAATCCAAAACTTGTGATATACTCAATTAAGGCTCAGTTACAATCCAGGATGAAAGCTTAAAATCTCAAAGCATCAAATAGAATGCATTTTTTGTCAGATATATTTACGCAAAGGTGCAGGAAAATTTCTCTTCAGGAAAAATGTACCTCAGTTTCACTGTGAGTTTTCAGTGGCTTACTTTTCCAAATTAGAGAATCTCAGTTTTTATTCCCTTTTCATACTGTTCTATAGACATGACTAATAATCTTGAAAACATTGCTATAGGTCATGATGCAACCCATCCCTGAAAATTTTGAAATTAACTAACCTAATTGTTAAAAATACTGAAGAGGTTACTAGTGATATCATACATGATATAAAACTCCTGAAGGAAAGCCAGAAATAAGATTTTTCAATATCTCTTTGATAGTTTTGGAATCTAAGTTACTTGAATGTACAGCAGGTCTGAATTGCACAGTAAAAAGATGGTAAATTTTGTTTTGGTTAATCTCAGAAACAGTAGATGGGATTTTCAAGGCCTGGAAACAAGAGAGAATTAGAACAAACTGAGGAGGAGATACAATTATTTGTATGCTTTGCTGTAAAAGAAGTTTTTAATATGATGGGTGAAACTTGCAGTTTAAAATATTTTATATTATTTGGGAATTGTTTACATGAATGTAGTGCTTTCTTCATGGAAGAAAATTGTACTGTGGATGTTTTATAATTGGTTTTGTATGTAGTCAGCAGTTACATTTGTACTTCATCCACTTTGTTTATATCTAAAATATTCCCAATATAGAATGGTATTATTCTAATAATATATTTTTTATGACTAATACAGATACATTTTATGCAAGGTATTTAAATACTGCAACCTGTGCAATTGGATATAATCTTCTAATAGTTCACCACATAATTGAAGTGCATGCAATATGGCTACATTCTAAACCTGTGGTCATTGGTCAACATTTTTTTTTTTTTTTACTTTATAAAGAGGAACCTTACTGCCAGACTTCGAGTTTGTTCTTTGGTTGGTTGGTTTTGTTGGTTTCAACATATTTGTTTTATTTGTTTTATTTGTTTTGGTTGTCTTGTTGTCTTTTTTTCTTTTTTTGAGATTATGATTCATGAAGAAATCAGAGAAAACATGAAGGCTGGGCTTGAGTCTCTGATGTTGCCACTGCAGCAAGGAATAACGTGGCTGCTACCAGTAGGAATGCCCTTATCAAAATCTCATGGGTAAAAGATATCTCATTAGATAGATTTATAATTTTTACATTTTAAATAAACCGAATGAACTTAAAGGTTTATTTCCTGTCAAAACCAAAAAGACTCCTCTGGTTATATTTACCTGGATATTACAAAGAATGTCACTGAATATATATGAACATCTTTAGCAAATCAACATTCTGAAAATGCCTAGAGCTAATGTAATTTATTATGCATGGAAGAAGATGCTAAATATATTGGCCTTCAGCAGAAAATAATAAAATGGTTTGATTAGGTTTAATTTAATTATTGTTGTAAGTGAAAATCCTCTATTCCTGCCTTCTCTGCCCTTCAAAGAATTCTTCATGGAAGAAAAGCAGTAAAAATCCACTCACCCTGTTGCAAAACAGTATTTTAGTCAATGCCATTATGAGGCCTTGTCCACTTGTTTTCTTGTCTTCTTTTTTAAACTGTAGCAGCTGAGCTTCAGTTCTTTGCCATCTGTATTCTCAGTATATATCTAATCTGATGCCTTCCAGACTTCCTGCTGAAAAACAAAGTAGAAAATTCACCAAGACTTTACAAGACTAAGAAGTTAAATTAACAAACTGTGATTAAGAGTAAGGTTATGTTGTTATTTCAGGATTTGCCACAGAAGACTATTTTACAGTTAGGTTATTCTTGATTTGTACTCTGTTTGTATTTGACTCCTCCTTACTCCTCCCTGCAGGTAGGTGAGCTTTCCATTATACATTTCCTATATCCAAATCTCATAATCATACAAGTTTTTTGTTATCACTTTCTCTACAAAGCAAATATTTCTAGTCAACACTATTACATTACAATTGCTTCTTTACCTCAATCTCTTAATATCCTATACTGCAGTTTTAAGTTAATAGGGAATCCATGTGCTCCATCTAAACATGCTCTTGTTGGACTAATTCTTTTTCTTTTTGGTAGGTTCTTCTACTTTTCACAGCATAGAAGTTAATGCTTAATGTCTTTTTTTCCTTTAATCAGACTTATGTAGTATACTATTTTCTCTCATAAAAAATCCATGCCAGAATGTAAGTCACTTTTTGACAGGAACCATATGAAAAAGTTCTTTAAATATCTATATTTTTATGTGTGTGCATGTGTTATCACTTCACAGTTACAGAAAATATGTAAGATCTTATAAATTTCAGATTTTTGGGGGTTTTTACAGACTGTTCTAAGTCTGTATGAAAATTGGAAAGTATATTTTCCAAGGACTCTTACATCAAGAGGACTGTGAAATCTAGGTAGCCAGTATTTAGATATTACTAGCTGAATCTTTGTTTCTCTACATGGCTTCCACTGGAAATTTCTTCCACTCTACTTTGCATTGTATATCCATATGCATTCCTGTTCATATATAGTTCATTTATGCGTAAGGAATTCTGGTGGGCAAGAAACAGGCAGAAGAAATACAGTTTGTGAAAACATTGATTATGTATAATTTTCATTATCTATCCCTATCTTTTCTGTCTTTTGCCGTTTTCTTTCTCTTTCTTCCTGCTGCCTTCTAGAAAGTATATTTCATACTATGTTGATTTTTGGATATTTTAATCCTTATTTCTAGATGTTACTTTTCTTTGGAAGCTTTTGGACTATGAAAAAAGTGAACAAGTTCACCAAATATCCAGTCCACAGCTGGGTAAACACATCATGGGATGTGTTTATCAACTGGCTGGTCTAACAACTGGCTCAGGCACAAAGGATATAGTGAATGGGATAGCATCAGACTGGGGAGGTGTCACAGGTGGGTTCTGCAGGGCTTCATCCTCAGCCCTGTGCTCTTCAACAATAAATGATTTGGACTCAGGACTGGAAGAGATGCTGAGCAACTTCACAGATGATCTAAATCTGGAAGGAGCTGTTGACTCCCTTGAAGCTAGGGAGGTCCTGCAGAGAGACCCTGACAAATCAGAGGGCTGAGCAATCACCAACTATATGAAAGTGCTGGATTCTGCACCTGGGATAGGACAACCTTGGATGGATGTGCAGACTGGGGAATGATATGCTGGAGAGCAGTGCTGTGGAAAGAGAATCTGGTGGTCCTGGTTGTTGGCAAGTTGAATGTGAGCCAGCAGTGCCCTGGCAGCCAGGAGGGCCAACCCTGTCCTGGGGGGCTTCAGGTACAGCATGGCCAGCCAGGCAAGGGAGGGGATGGTCCTGGGGCGGCCTCATCTCCAGTCCTGTGTGCAGTTTTGGGAAACACAATCTAAGATATTAAGCCATCAGAGAGCATCCAAAGGAAGGCCACAAGGCTGGTGAGGTGCCTTGAGGGGAAGCCAAATGAGAAGCAGCTGAGGTCACTTGGTCTGTTCAGCCTGGAGAAGAGGAAACTGATTTGCAAACTACAACTTTCTTGTGAGGGGAAAAGAGGGAAAGACACTCATCTCTTCTCTATGGTGACCAGGGGTAGGAGATGAAGGAATGGTCTGAAGCTGTGTCAGAGGAAGTTAGGCAGGATATTAGGAAATGGTTTTTCATGCACAGGGTGGTTGGGCGCTTGAAGAGGCTCCCCAGGGAAGTTGTCACAGCATCAACCTTGACGGAGTTCAAAAAATGTTTGGACAATGCTCTCAGGTACTCTTGGGCATGTTCTGTGCAGGGCCAGGCTTTGGGGTTGATATCCTTGTGGGTCCCTTCAAACTCAGCATAATCTGTGATTCTGTGATTTTGCAACTGTGGTTCTGTGAAGTTGTCTTTATAGTTGTCTTGATTGACAAGGCCTTTTTGCTTTGAGATTTCTTTTCTGTTCTGATCAGTGGGTATAAAAAACCATGTCTCTAAGGTGTTGCTGGGCATGACAATGGAGAAAGGACACAACAAATACTATTATTGATAATTTTTCTGTCTCTCATTTTTCACCATGCGTGACTACAGCTAAAGAATTTCATTCTGACACATCAACAATACTGCAGTATGGAAAAACCCTTTACTTTGTGAGTTAGTTTGGTACAGTTTGAGGGATGTGAGGGTTTGTGCATTCATCTTTAATTGCCATCAAGATCTTTTTAGATTTTTTAGAAAAACCAAGGAGGAATAGAAACAAGCAGAAAAAATCACATGGTGTGAGTCTTGGGCAATTCTGCACAGAGCCAAGGACAGGAGTTGATGATCCTGATATGTTCCTTCCAATTCAGCATATGCTATGATTCTGTGATTCTAGGCCTTAAGAAACAGTAAAAATTTGGTTTGGCTGAAGCTTACTGAAACAGAGTTATATTGATTTTGGCTACTTCTGTTTAGTATGTTTAGTTTATATGAACAAGATTTTTGTTATTCAATGTCAATAATGTTATTATGCTATAGTTGGAAGGTTATTAATTTTGAATACTATTTCCCACACTAGAGAAATTTGAACTTTATTATCCAAAAGTTGCAAGAATATCTATTATTATCTTGACGCCCACTATATATTTTTGTTAGTATTCAGAGTAAGTGTTCATACTGCAAGAAACATGAAACTAAACGGAATTTAAATCCTGTTACTAAACTGAAAGGTTTTTGAAATTGTAATACTATAGAATTACAGAGTATTTAAGCTGCCATGTCAATGATTTTGACTAAGAGGCTAGCTCCATTTTCTTAATTTTCTCTATTCCCTTTTATCAAATATTTATACATATTGTTAGGATCCTCCTGAGCCTTCTCCCTGATAATATCAGAGACTGGGTAGTTTCCAGATAGTCAGTGCCCTCAACCTCTCCTCTCATGATCAATGCTCCAGTCCCTTGTTCTTCCTTGTGACTCTTTGCTGGACTCTGTCCAGTATGTCCATGCCTGTCCTGTACAGGGGAGCTGAATTTCCTGTGCTAACTGTATACAGATGTCATTTCCCTCCTATTACATGTATAACAATCCCTACATCACCTAAAAAAAATCCTGGAAATTTGGAGTTTGCTCCAAATACCCCCAGCATGGGGTTAAGTGTTCACTTGAGAATTTCCAGGGATTTTCTCACAATCTTGGGTTCAAGCTGTTAAGATTAGTTAAATTAATCCATAAAACAACACAGGTAAATGGGGTAAAATGGGATAATGTAGACCTGAATAAGAATGATTAATGAAACAAATTGTCAAGAGTTGGCCTGCCTGCCCTTTATAGATTGTACCTTTACTGTAGCTATTCCCCCTAAAGACAAATATGAGTTCACAATGACATTTTTTCCTCTTCTTTATGCTGACTAGGATTGGGTAATCTGGTGTAGGGTGTTTGAAAATAAGAAAAAGCTAAGTTTACAAATAAAAACAGGAGTTTCCTTTGGAGTGTCTCAGGACATTTGAAAAACGATGAAATAAACTGTTGTCTTTGGCAGAGGTTAATGCTGGAGTGATATTAAAAGTGGTGTCCTTCTATGCAGATATTTGGAACCTGCACTTGAGTGAAAATTTCTTAACATGGAACACAGTTATATATTCACAGGATAAGATTTGATCCTATTAAAAATTTTTTCTTTTCTGTTGGAGAGCTACAAGTAATGTTTTACTTACCTTTTCTGAGTCCCAAAAGTCTGAAGGTTTTGCATTGGCCAGTATTAAGTGGGTGACAGTTTTATATGTAAGAGCTTAAAATTTACATAAATAGCACAAATAGAGTATGGAGAATGAGATAGAAAATTAAAGAATGATGGCTCATCTGGTTTCATAATAAGGTTATAGGTATTTTTTCACTGCTAGATAGAGGGTATCTCTTCCTGCCTTTTTTGGTCTTGCTGTTACATCTGCTGTGTCGTGGTATAACTCTGGTTCTTCAAGAAAAAAAAAATTATATGCATTTTTTCCAAAGTTCTTATAAATGACTGCACACATCATTCACAAAGAACTTCTGCAAATGAAGAGTTCTGGTCTCCTTCTGACAAAAAATGCCCACATCTGGAATAAATCTAACTTAAATCAAGAAATAAGAGCTGTTCTGTGCTTCTCACATATGTCTTTGCTTGTCAAAATTTGACTCTGCCCATGGTTTCACTTTTTCCTAAGTGTCAAAAAATAATTTGTTGTGGTTTTTTTGACACTGAATAGTTTCTAAAGAACTTGGGAAAGTTTAAGACTGTATTTTAATGTCTGCATGCATATAAAAGATAAGATTTTTAAATATTGATAAAACTAGTAATTTAGGGAAATTTCACTTCCCTTTTCTATTCACACAGAGCACCAAATATTAATATATTTCTTGTTTGATTACTGTTAACTGGTCATGGATTCGTTATTCTGTTTCACATATATATATATTTTAACATAAATAGCCATAATATAGCATTTCTTGCATTGCTGTAACACAATTTATATCTGTTTAAAGAGATTTTGGCTAGACTACATTTAATATTAAAAGGATATAGCTGTCTTTTTTTTCTTCTTTTTATTCCTATATCTCTTTATAATTGATTAATGTTCATTTGTATTAATAATTTATAGCTCGTATAGCTTCTGGCTTATTAATTGCTTAATTTCAGAGGAAGTAACTGAGTACTAAGGAGAAGCAAGCTGTCATTCAAAGGGACACATTAAATTTAAATACTCCATTGATGCATAGAGTAGAAGTGGTCAAAGTATTTAATATGTGCTTCTTACATCTAGTACTATACTTGTAAAGAAGAATAATGATAGTGAAGATTAAAGGGTAGTAGGATTTTTTTTTTAGCTAGATAAGGCATTTGATAGCATGTGATTTGGCAAATTTTATGATCCTGTGTTGTTTTTGTTTTTCTTTGTATGCATTTGTTTTACACTTCTACTTTCTCCAAGGCCAAGCCAAAAGAGGAGCAAATTGAATGAAGTGTGCTCAGAGTTAATAACAAACAAGACTGAATATGTAAGTGATTAAATGATGAAATTCAGCTTAAGTTGTAGATAAGCCTTTTTGCCTTTGCAATTGAAATTAACCTCAAGATATGTTTAGATCAAAGGATCAGGATCTGAATCAACATTGATTTTTGATAAGGATATGTGGTAGTCCTGCGTCACTTGAGAGCCTGACACTCGCTAGACAAGACTTAATATTCATTTTAGGTAGATCAAGAAAAAAAGTGTTCTTTAACATGTTAGATTTGGATGAAACATTTTTGGAAGATTTTATTTCATTAAAAGCTAATATCAAAAACTTCGCACTATTTTTGTGTTATTTTACACATGTGTAGGTAACTTCACCTTATACATGTACAGTGTGCTTTTTCTTTAAGGGTATCTAATTCAAGACAGAATCTTTCAAGGGGTCTTGTGTCTTAGTTTACTGTTGTAGTTATTTTCCTGTTCTTTGAAAGAACTCAGTTATTTATCTTTATTAGTGATGGGAAGGAAGTGTAAGTAAAAGTCAAATAGCCTGCCATTGAATTTCTTTGCTTTGATCTTGACATTTAAAAACTAGAAACTTATTCGATACTATGGAAAACACATAATGATCTATCTCTGTCTATCAAAGCCAAAAAAAGTTTCTTTCTTTTTTTAACCTAAGAATTGATAGCATGTTCTGTAAGTAGATGAAATAATCACAAAATAATTTGCATTTTCCCCATTTTCAAAGCTGCATGCCTTACATTCAAGAGCAGAAAGAAAAGACATTGGGAAACACATATTCAGTGCTCTACAAAATTGACAGAAAAAGTAAAATACCTTGCATGTCTGTTATCTTTACCAGTCTCCTATCCTTATGAGCACTGCAGGAATCTCTCTCTTACAACAAAGAAAACATATTGAGAAGGCAAATACTTTTATGTTAGTCATGGTCTCAAACAGCAGGAGGTCTCCATGTGATATGACACCTGAAGGCCCTTTGAGTTCTGAGTCTATTACTAGACACCTGTTCAACTTCTTTTCCAGAAGCATCAGGTGTATACAATGGCTGGACTAGCGGGCATGATTGGTTCTCTGCAATTGTCTTTCACAGCTCTGGCTATGAAGAAGAGGAGCCAATTCTCAATAAACCCTTGCAGAGCAAGGTTCCCATAGGTCCTAGCAGCGTCTCTAACAGGAGAACTCCAGGGTGCCTGCTTATTACCATACCATCCAATCTCACAGTGCTAACTTTTCCCCTCAGACCTTTCTATTTGTTGGCAGTGCCAACTAATTCTCCAATTATCAGGTGTTCTATAAAACAAGTAATTGCAGGAGGACATCCCTTGAAGATCCGACAGCCTGCAGTCCAAATGTTGGATTCTTTAACCCTTCAATTCACAATGAGAGCACCCTGGATCATTGACACTTACAGTCTGTAAGAGATCATTCTCAAACTGAAGATTGAATTGACTGAGACCTCAACTATTGTGATTTCTAGGACTCTACTAACTATAGCACTACTTTTTTTCTGAGGTAGGATAAATTCAAAGTCAATGAATCTGTCAATTTTTTTTTTAGGAAACTCAAATCTTTATGACAGAATCTGTATCTAAGATGTGCCTCACAAATAGTTATGTGTAGAAGAAACTGTAGAAAAAGAGATGTAATATAAATATGAACTGAATGTGTTTTTTAAATAGGAATAAAGAGGTTTTTTAACATATAACCTCATACCTTAACTGACATTTTGTAGTCTGAAGTGGAGAAATACTAGACGGTATTGAATTCAGGTATCATATATGAGAAGAAGAAATCTCAGTGGAAATAAATAAATGTAATTTCATGATCAGAATTTCTCTGTCTATTTTTGCAGCTTTCAAGTGCCTCGCAGTGTTAAGTAAAATAATATTGTTTCCTCCTCCAAAAATGTTCACTTCTTTCTATACATACATAGCACAGTGTTAGCATATATGTCATTTTAACCTTTTCATAAATGTTTTCTTAGTTACATGCCTTGTATTCTGTCTCTCAGGTGCCAACATATTCATGTACAAATAAACAGTGGATTACCTCAGAACAGTTGGTAAGGGGAGTTCCAGAAAATATGAAGGAATCAATTGATATAATTGTTTGAAGGGAGATTAATTTATGCGTTGATGTTTAAGTACGAGAGAGTAGTCCAAGAAAAATGGATAATTTCACTGAAACATGGCTATTCCCTTTAGCAGTTCCCTAAATCCTTGAAGTGGAAACACATAAGAACACAGAGAGTTTACTGGGAAAGGAAAAATCTTGTGTTGAGAAGGAAGGACCAAAATAAATAGACCAAGATACAAGAAGAGCTAGTAATGTACCTGGAAAACACTATGGTGGCAAATACAATTTCTAAATCTTTTGTTCTTACAGAGACACCAGAATTTATTATTATAATTGGTATGTTATAATGCTACTTAGGAGAAAAATTATGCCACAATTTAATTTTTTTTTTTGTTTCAGTTGGACCAATGCAGTGCACAAATTAAAAAAAAAAAATCTGTAGTTACTTTTTAAGCTTACTGCATCAGTACAAGTTGGTTTTTAGCTGTTTTACAAATACTAGCTACTTAAGGAAGGGTGGCAGGTAAAGGGTGGAAAAAAGTGTGAGTCCGCATGGATATGTCTTCTGTTGTGAGCAAGCAGTGTTGGGTACAATTGCCCAGCTGTCCTTGGAGCTTGGAGGTTAACTAACAGCTTCTTGTAGTTAGATCCCTACTGTTTACAAGTTAATTGGTCCACCCTGCCACATTTGTACAGAAATCATGCTTCCCTGGAAAGTCGGTTCAAACTACCTGACATTAGACAGCATTTTCACAAGGGAAAACCAGGCATTTTGTTAAAGATCAAGAGACTATAACCTTAGAGAAGTAGGCCCTAAAAGTATAATCTTGAACATTTCCTGCCTGTTTGTGTTTCCTTGCTATGATGTGAAAGAAATAATAATTCTCTTAAGAAGGGAAATGCAATTTGTGATGGAAGTTTGCACCTGGCTCTAAGTCAAAGTGCTAGATAACAGATAGTTTACATGGATATCTGGAGTCTGTCACAGTGTGGGGTAGTGAAGGCATTTCTTACAGGACAACAGATTAGATTTGTCAGTTAATGTACCAGTAGAATGGACAGGAGATCCCTACTCAATGTTAATTCAGACACAGTTCTTTGTCAGTGCAGGATCCAAGTTGTATGGTCAGTAGAGCTTAGATGAATTACAGAGACACCTGTAAAAATGTAAAAAAAATTCAGATCTAGCCTGTTTTTTCAACTGTAGGTGAGAATTCAGATTATTTTCTTTTTATTAAAGCAAAAAATTCTTTAATCTAGTGAGCATGTACAGCCCTGATATCTATAATTCTCATAGAATCAATTTTTTTAAATTTTTTTTTTTAATTCAACATTTTATATCTAAAATATTTGATTTGTTTATTTCCCACCAGGAAAGTTGACACTCTTCTCTTCTCTTTTAGGACCATACTAATTGTGATGTACAAGTCTTTCCTTTAGTTTTCACTTTGATAATTATGGCTGTAAAGAAACTTTTTCCTTTTTTCTTCTTTAAATAACACCATGCTATTTCACAGTTATTGCTATATTATCACTAACAGTTGTTTTTAAATTCTGTGGGAAATCTGTGCAATCAATGAGAAAATATAGATTTTCACAAAAGGTACCTAGAAGAACCTGGTATAATAGCTATCCTTTTTCTGTTTAAGAGATGTGAAAAATGTAGGTTTACTTACTGGATAGTCAAAGAAAAATATAGAAAGTGACCAACAGAAGAATGAGGGATTGCAGACTCCCTCTTTGTGATTTCTCATTGCGCCAATCTTAATGTAGTTTGCAATTTCATGCTCGAGATTTGTAGTTAAGACTAGAATTTTTCTCAGGAAATTCCAACAATGTTTCCCAATGGTGCAGAAAAGAAATAAGTTAAAATTACATTAAATTAAATCCATTCTCTTTTTTTTTCCTTACTTAAACAGGAAGTAGCCCTTTTCCTGGGTTGATTTGAGAAGGTGGTTGTTCTCTTCCCACCTCAAAAATAAGTTTATTAGAGATTTTTTTTTTCTAAAAGGAAATGAGACTTTCACAACTGCTTGGATATTGCATGGATACCAGCCCTGTATAAAATGATGGCATATCAGATTTATTCCTTTATTACACTTGAGAAAGGAAATCAGAATCTTGATTTTCTACCACTGGTGATTGAAGGCCAAAGAAGCATTAGAAGAATTTTGTATATTTTCTAAATGCTCTTTTACATTTTTTGAGGTTTGCTACTGCTTGCAATAACACTATTGCTTAGATGAAACTCTTTCATCTAAGTCCACATTCCTTAAGTCCACATTCAACCATCCTTCCAAACTCATTAATTTTGCCCTAAGTAAGACATTAAACATTGTGTAGAAAGTAGTAAAGATAGAAGAGTCACAATTTGAACTGATACTGTTTTCAGGTTTCTGACCAGCAGCAGCTATTCTCATCACTAGGACGTTAATCCAGTTGGATGGGATATCAGTCTACTATATTAGACCTTTTATACCTTTACAAATAGATCCCCTGGTAGCAGATAAGGATTCTTAAGTTCAAAATAAACTGGTTTCTGTAGTCTTATAAAAGCACTAAAGAGGAATTTTCTAGCATCTTCGATCCTTTCACTCTTTCCTTGATAAGTTTATTCCACATTCCTTTTTTATGCAATGACTAGATGTTGTTAAATTATTAGATTTATTCCAGAACTCAGCAGTCAAATGATTTCTCAATTTGTCAGTGCATTTTCAGTTGTCAGTTATTTACTTTAATTTTTAATAGATCACTGATTACTATTATTTTTCACTGTGTGCAGGAATACAAATGAGAAACCAAAAAGTCAGGATTATCTTAATTTTTTGTTATTTAAAGTAATGAAAACAATAAGATTATTCTTGCTCTATAAAAGGCGTTGTTAGCTTTTATTTTGTTGGTTTGTTTCATTAGTTTATAGAGCTTTAAAAAAAATGTATAAATGGTAGTATCAAAGCATTTTTGCCCTATTTTTGAAAGATGTATCCGCTTATGTATTGCTTACACGCATAATTTTGTGTGTTTGTTATTCTTTCTTGTCTGACAAACGCAAAAGAAGAAGACAAAAAAACCTAGTATGAACTTCATGCAAATAGAACTACAGCAAGTGTGTTTTATTATAGACATATAAAGAAGTGTACCCTTTTCTAAAAGAAAACTTGGACAATATGTAGCTCCTCTGAGTTTATCTTTTGAAAAGATAATTTAAAATAATTTTTAAACCATATTTGTTTTCTGCCGTTAGGTTCTAGTTTGAGTAGCTCTCCAAAGAAAGCATCAGGCTTGTTTGTTCAATTCTGTGACAAGATTAAAAAGAATGCAAATACTAAAATGAAATAATAGCCTAAGTAGTCTGGCCACCTCCTATTTTTTTTCCTGATTATTTTGTACATGATTTCACCTTTATATATTAATAAAATTAAAGTAAGAATGTCAGCTCCTGCTTTGGGCTTAATTTGGCCTTTATAAACTACCTTGACTTTTGAAATTTGTCAGTACGATTAAAAATTAGGTATTATTTTAAAAACAATATTAAATATTTTTTCTCTAGGCTGCTGTTTTCCTTTTGCTCCTGCAGGTAATGTAAGAGGGATGTTGTTTGGTGCTTGTTTAGAATGCATTTATGAAAAAGAATTGCTTTTTATTCTTAGAGCAAACTTCCTTCCAAGCAAGTGAAAAATATCAAGAATTTAAAAGAAATGGAGTCTATGCTTAAGTCAGTTGCATACAGTTCCATCCATGCTCATAGATTACAGAGGTAGTTTAATCATCCATAAGAAATTACCAGCATCTCTGTTCGTGAAGCATGACATTTCAATTGCACAGCCAATAAAAGAATTACATGAAGAGGGCTGAAATGATTTACTGTATGGAAAGCCACAGGACCAAGGTTACCATGGTGAGCTACCTTTCAGTGTGTACAAGGTCAAGTGCGAGTGACCTGTCAGTGGACAACCTTCAGTGCTAACATAGTAATATATCGCACTAACAGCCGTTTGTTGATCAGCTTCTTAAATAATTACAAACATTCTGATATCCGATATTTTTTCATTGTTGAATGTTTTACATGTGGGCAATAAGGAATAAAGAAATATTCACTTTATGCTTTGGCATAGCAGTTTAACAGCATTAGATGAAGATCTGTGTTTAGCAAATTCTTATGAATCATAATTGTACGCAGTAATATTTCTTTGGGTATGTTCAGAGGTTAAAAAAAGCTTACCAAGGGTTTTCAGATATTTAATCTAGTCTGTATGAGATGCTAGTTGATGCTTTTCATATTTTCTGACTCTGCAATATTGTATATTGCAGAATTCTTCTTTCAGTTCTGATGGGGCTGGAGATAGGGAAGCAGGGAGGATTGCAAATAGTCTGTGTACAAATATTGTCAAAGAAAATATACAATTATAATTAAAATGCTCAGGAAAAACGTCTGAAAAGTAGGGAGTTCATCTAATGGTTCTCTGAAAAATATTTTGTTGATGCATAAAATGAGAACTATACTAATAAATGTCTCTTGCATTACATATGCTGTAAGAAAATGAAACCCTTTGGGTTATGAATCTTGGATTTAAAGAGGCAGTCATCAAATATTTAAGATGAAAATGCAGTAACACATGCTAGCTGTCATGTGTAAGTTTGGTGAATGTTATGACAAGGTTTTTAAAACATTCATACTCAGAGTATTTTTATAAAAATGTTCATTAATTCAAACAGACATTCATATCTGGCAACCTGCATTACAATTGAGATTTCTAAATGCATGAGAATCTTGGTAAAGCCAAGAAAATATGGGTGAAATATATAGCAATCATGTTTAAATTATACATTATAAGGCATACCTATCGGTATGTTGTCATATTATGCATTAAATTTAGTGCATAAATCAGGTTGTTATAATTCTGATGTCACCAAAAGGCACAAAATATGACAAACAGGACTAGGCATGTAGATATTATCGTACTCAATAATTCAATGAGCATTTGTTTTATGTAAATAAACTCCTGTTAATAAAAATTACCCTCATTTATTTTACCACTTCCAAGCGATAATTAAAAAAATGTCCACTTTCTTGAAAACCATTATAAAATGTGAATAATGCATTTGTTTAATATCTTTATAAACAAGATCTTACCATCAGATTAGTTCTAGAAATGAAAGTGTTATTGATTTCTATAATAATTTCATAATACTGTTACATTGCAGTGCTGAAACTGCTAATCTTGTTTTTGTGGAGAACTCTATGCATTTAAAGCAGTGCTTGAACTCTCACATACAGCTTATAAACAATATTAATTTTATACAGGCTGCTATTGTTGAATCTGCAGAAAAAGTACCTTTCAAAATAAGGAGAATGGAAGAAGGAGATTTTTTTTTAACTGCAGCTTTTAATATAATGTACACAACTATCTGTTAAAGAATGTTGTAATACAAGGGGTTTTTTTCAGTAAATTCAAGCATATTGGATGGTAATATGCCAAAATGTTAAAATTATTTCAGTCTTCTTTATTTGAATTTGATGTATGTACCAACCTGAGAAAAGTTTAGAGTTGTGATCTTAATAAATGCCTGACATATTACGATTATGAGGCATCTGTAATAGAGGGTACTATATATCACCTGACTTTTCATCTGCTTTCCCATTAAAAAAAAGAAAAGGAAAAAGAAAGACAAAAAAAGGACAAAAAAAAAGACCAAAAAAAGACAGGAGAATTATTATTGTCTGCCTTTAATTCCAGAATATCATGCTTAATTGGAAATTATTTTTATCTTTTTTTTTCTTTTTTTCTCCTTATAATAATTAGTAGATGCAGACTCCCTTAAGACAGAAGGATCTTACCAGAGCAGCAAAAGACAGAAGTGAATATATGTGTGGAAAAAGATTCAAGTCAAGATCTACCTCATGCTAAGAAGATTAAAACAGAGCTGAAAACATTTCTCTAAGGGCTCTTAATCAAGTTAGTGAGCCAAATCATGGCAAACCTGTGGACATCTTGATAAGACACAGCACACAGGGAAAGCAAAATTCTTGAACCTAACCTGCTTCCACCCTTCATCACTAGATCCAACAATCCTGATCCTGATGCCTCTTGGCAGGAAATAAAAGACTTTTTATCTTCTGATCTTTATGAAAAGTAGCTAAATAAGTACTATAAGGTACCAGGCTTAGCTGAAGTTGAGTATGCTGCTGTGAATGGCTGTCCCAGCTGAGCATCATGTCAGAGCACTTCTATTCAGCTGATTGTTAGTGAGTGGCAGGCTGCTAGAGCCACTTCTTAGCTCTGTAAAGTGGCAGAAATCAAAGAAGGCCTTGTTGCTGTGCACAGAGAAACAGCAAATTATCCCGAAGTGCTTTTTCCAGCTGCCTTGGAATGTTGTGGGAGCAAACATTGAAAACTGTGGGGTGTGTACTTACTGGTACTCTTCCGTTCGTTTGCAGGACACTTCACTCAAAATTTCCATACTTTATAAAGGAGAGACAGTTAGACTGCCAACTGTATCCTGGCCAGTAAAATATTATTTGAATTCATGGTGAATTTGATTCAGATGTCAGACTTCCAACTGAAAAACTGAATGTGGTAAAATATATTGATATGTATTATATTAACAAAATTTTAGTATACCCCGTTAGAGAGATTTTGCCTTTTGATTCCACTCCCCTTCACTGTAAAATACACAAAGGTATTAAAGGTCAGATGAACTGTAATGATAAAAGAACATCAAAGTCACTGAATACTCTTGTTTTCCTCTTTATGCAATAGAACTCTAAATAATCAATTTAGGTATCTATATTAAACTGAAAAAGTTGTGATACTTAGCAGATAACATTTAACTGGGATTTTTTTTTTCTTGGCAACTGAATAATTTAGAAGAATATATGAAGGTGAAGCCTTGTCTTTTGGAAGGGAATGTTCACTTTGCATGAATAATTACTGGCAGCAGTGTAATGCAGAACAGATTACTACCTATAGATTCCTTTTATACATTTGAAAGCAATCCAAAATGCAACTGATAATATTCAGAACTATGCCTGTTTTTATAAAAGAATTTCTCAGCCATTAAATATTTGTGAGGCCATTAAAATACACATTGGTGTCCTGTTCCATAAGGGAATTCTGTGCATATTTCTCTAAAAGGACTGCTGTTTTTAAAACTTATCTTCCTTTTCTACAGTTTCTAGGATTTGGCTCCCCTTTCAAGAGTATAAAAAAAAATACAACTGTAGTTTAGTTTGTAGTATTTCTTATAATTTACTTCACTATTTGACAGTCATTGTAGTAGAATCTGTGATTTTTTAATCTGACAAAATATCTTTCTGTGGATTTGTTTTGTCCAGTGAATACTTTCATCATGGTTTTGGCTGGGGTATAGTTGGTTTTCTTTGTAGTAACTAGTGTGGGCCTGTATTTTGGATTTGTGCTGAAAACAGTGTGAATAATGCAGAGATATTTCATTATTGCTGAGCAGTCCTTGCACAGTTCCAGGGTCTTTTCTGCTTCTTACCCCACCCCACCAGTGAACACACTGGGCTGTGTAAGGGGCTGGGAGGGGACACAGCCAGGACAGGTGACACCAGCTGACCAAAGGGGGATCCCACACCATATGACATCATCATGCTTAGTGTACAAACCTGGGGGAAGAGGAAGAAGAAGGAGGAAGAGGGAGAGTCTTTTGGTAATATAATTACATTTAATACTTAAGTGTATACAAACCTTATGTGTTGATGGAAAATGAAACAAAACATGGAATAGGCAGTAACCTTTGTTCAGCAGGAGACAGTATAAGCATGAATCAAAGCAAGGACTAAATATAAAAACCATAAGTTTATAAAATCAGAATTTTAAGCTGGACATGAATCCTTGTTTCTTCTCCTTTCAGCTGTATAAGTAGAATTCATACCTGTGTGGAGAGAGAAATGGAAGAGAAAGAAGAATCATTGTACATTAAGAATCTTATGCAACCATTACAAGTGCTACAGGTCTGAGCCTCTGGAGCTATATGCAGCATTGAACATGGGAAAAAAGATTGTTACAACTATTTAATAATGATATATTTAAATTAAAATGACATATGAATATTCTAAACATTTTAATGATCTATTAAGTAAAACTTTTGGGAAGTGTTAATTTTCCAAAGGCATTTTCTCTGTCACAATCATTCTTTTTGTGATCCATGTTTTTCTATGATTGCAGTTTTTTACTGCAGATCTGCTGAATTGGCATTGCTAGTTCATATAGCAATAATACTGCATACAGCTTCCCAAGATTTTGCAAAGTCTTCTGAATAAGTATTTTTGAAGAAATGTGTATACGCTTTATAAAGTATATTCAGTGGACAGATGTTGCATTCTATAGCAGTGTCTAATACTTACCATCACGGTCTTTAATTGTGAACGTTGTTGTCATTTTCATTATGAAGAAGATACTTTATAAAAAAATAAAAAAAGCCCTGAAATAACAAAAGTCCAGAGGGAGTTTCTCATTTTGAATTCTTTTCCTTGGAAAACTGCAGGTGCACGATCATAATTTGACAATGCTGCATTATGGATTAGCCAGTGAAGGCTATTGTACAGTGAGCTCTGCAGCCATCTCATTGACCTTCTTGAAGTCCAAGCATATAATCTCTGTGACACCAGCACTGCTGCCAAGCTCATATTTAAGTGGCGCAGCTAACCAAGTCTTTGAAAGGATTGTTTTTAAAAATACTGAGAGACATGGACATTCAATTGTGCAAAAAGTAATTTTATAAATAGGATTTGTAGTTCCTAAGGCTATAAAGAAAATAATAAAATTGCACTGATTAATGTTTGGCACTGTATAAACAAACACTTATTTTAGATATTAATGAATTAATGGCTTATTCATATACACTGTTGACCTGTATGTGAAGTATTACATTGATGCAGTTTAAAATGCCTGAGAGATTAAAAATTACTAAAAGGTTAAGCCTCTGAAATATTATTAATATAAAAAGATTGACTATAACTAAAATAAGAATAATCTGCACAATAAATTATTGGAGTACACAAACTAGTTTTATGTAGTATGTTTTGGGGGTGGAAAGTTGCTTAAGTTGAGAAGAAAAAATTCTAGAAAAGTATTTAAATCTAAATATAAACTCACGGTCTATTTCAACGTAGATTTTGCATTTTCAAAGGTGCTTGTGTGCATAGAGTTTTGCTGGCACAGATGTTGTAGATAGATGAAGTTTGTATCTTTCCAACTCTCTGTTAGCACAACTCAGACATATGACATTGTAAAAGTAATATCATGCAAAGGAGTTCTGATTAAGTTCCTGGCCACAAGAGCTGAATCAAGTAAGGAAAAATCTATATACAAGTTACTTATTCCACTTAGAGAGTTCTGGCAACTGACTTTGCTAAGAAAGTGTTTCTCCCTTAAAAAGAAAAAAAGAAAAAAGACATAGTTTGGAGAAGCAGATTTCAGATGGAAGGAGTTTGAAACCATGAATTTAGAAAGGTAAGACGATTGTAAAATAACAGAGGAGAAGGTGCTTGTCTGACCAATGTGGATGTAAAGAAGACATGAGTTTAGAGTAGAAGGAGAAAGGAAGAAAACTATAGCCTAAAGAAAATGCAGCTGTACATAGACCCTTGAAAGGCTGCAATATATTATATCCCTGCTCAAGTACCTTTTCTAGTGTCACTTTCTATGTACTTTGTATCCTTTCTTTGTCCAACTTTTCCACACTCTCTTACCATAAATGTCAGCTTTCCTTAGGTGTATTTTTTAACTTCCAAATTCCATCCGAATCTCTGTGTTTACATATCTGTCTTTCAAGTGTGAATGCTAGTTCTTTTTCTAGCCTTGTCTTCCACCTCTTGTTTTTATTAGTACTTACTTTGCAACCTAGGTGACCTTGCTTTTCATCACATTATTTCTACACCTAATGCTTTGGTTGCCCTTAGTGCTCACCTTTATATAGAAATTCACAGTCCTCCCTGTATGCGTTCATAAAGAGAGGAAAAACAGTTGGTGAAAAGTTCATCAAAAGCAAAGATTGAAATTCCTGAGTGTAGTAGAATTGAAATTTTAAAGGTTTTATTTATTTATTTATTTATTATTCATTCTATTTCATTATTGCATTTTCTCATACTTTTTTACTTGCCTGGTACAGAAAAAAAAATTATACAGAATTACAAATTTCCTCCTGTTTGTGTCTTACTCCTTTGACTTATGCTTTTTTATCACAGAATCAAAGAATGGGAAGGTTTTATGATATTAATATTTCTATTGATAATTTATGGCTATTGATTCTTTTCACATCTTTTCCTGGTACATGAACAGAGGGTTTCAAGGTTTTTGAAGTTTAGCATTAAATGGTAGTGGATCAGAATCCATTTTTTGTGGACAGGTCCAGTTGCAGATATTGAATCCAATATGTAAACTAGGTCCTCTTTCATCTCATATTAGTTGAGCTTCTTTGTATTTTGGGATTCATTCCTTTATTAGCAGCAACATTCAGAAGATGCAAATGTATTGATGAACAGTAGAGGTTAATATAGAGTACATCTCATATACTATAGCTCTTTTATTTGAGAGTTGTTTCAACCTGCATATATGTACATTCAAGAATCTGTAGATTTTGGAAAGCACACATGGATTTACAGCTTATCTTTTGAATCCCTGTTCCTTTTTAAAAAAAAAGTTTACTTGAATTACCTTTCTGGCTCTATGTCCTTAAGCAGTTCAGATATGATTACCCACAGTGACACGCTTGCTGCATTGCCTTACACAGAGTGACTTTCAGCTTAAGAAATGTTTGTAAGACTTCTACCACCCAAACCAAAATGATCAATTGTTTTATACTGGTCCAGTTTTCAGCTTCATTTCTTTCTTAAGTCAGCTGAGGGATATTTCTGCATTACCAGAAGATGCCATTTCAGTTTGCATCTTAAACTATACTTTGTCCCCAGATGATATTGTAAAATGAATTGCATTCAGGCAGAGGCTTCTCAAGCAAAACTGCTTCATTTAACAGCAGCATATAAGCATTCAACTCCCAATCCCTGGAGTTCTGCCTTTGCTAACCATTATACCATCAGACTTAAAATGGCAAGGTGTTTTGGAGAATGCAGTTTTTCTGAGCCAATTAACCTATATTGTGAACTATGCACTTTTTTCTGTTTTAAATACATCAACCAAGAAATCGAAAGAAAACAGAAAAAGTCTTTTGTTGACTTCTCAGATAAGAATAAAAAAATAAATTCAGGATTTATCTGAGACTGGGTAATTTCAAATGGAGCAGGAATCTCTGTCTTAATCTGTCTTCAAGAATTTGCTAACAAGTATAATCATACTTAGTCTTTCAAATGCTAAAACAGGAATAGAAAAATCCATTTCAATGCAAACTTCTGTGAAATTCTACTATGATAAAAATCTTTATGGGAGGACTGAGAACTGATATACTGTGCACTAAATTTTAAAATTGTGGAGTATAAACTTGTTTTATCTGAGTGCTTTCGAGGAATTCTTGGATACTGTTGCACGAGAGCTCTCTCATCTAGGGAAATCTTGTCAGGAGTTTATTGATAAGGAAGAAAGATTAATTACGTGCTCAAGTAAACCAAGCTCCGTGGCAGAAGTGAATTCTCCTTCTCTGCCTTAAGAGAACCATTGTTTTCTCCTGGCTGGATTTGTAATGAGGTTGTACCCACATGATTTTGTACACTCCTCATTTTGTTCTGTTTTCTGTAAACTCATTTTTTCTTTCATTCTCTGTCCTGAGAAGACTCAAGGAAGAATTTAACCATGTTACTTGAAGTAAACTACACTAAGGAATAGAGTTTTACTCTGTTTATTTTGAGATAGTAGAAAATAGCTGGTAATGAAGTGAAAACAGATTAAAATAAGACATTCATTGACTCAAGTAATCAGCCTCCCTGAAAAAGTGGAAACAGATGAGAGTATTGAATTTTAAAACTACGAATAATTCTTTACATTAGGAATTTTACTGACCATTGTCTGGTGTTGGGCATTATCTCCTTTATGAGAGTGTACTGAGAAGGAATGCAGTCACAGATACTTCATAAATTTTTAGTCAGTCTTTGAATTCGGTTTTGTGATGCATGCAGTGGGGTTTGCATGGATGACTGATTATCTTCAAGTTTTTCTTATTTTATAGGTGTTACAAAACCAGAAAAAATTCCATCAAGGTCATATATGGGCTTTTGTGTTCTGGCAATTTGCATTTTTAAATTCTAACAGAAAATAAAACAAAAGGTGGGGTTTTTTTTAGGGAAATCCCAGTATCTAATGATGAACAAAGTAATTTCTGTGCTTCTCTTTAGGCCTTAGCTTTACCACCTGTTTTGTTCACTCTTGTGCAAGAAGGTGAAGTGCCTCGGTACATTGTCATACACCAGGCTATGCTGATTCCTTGTTGATTGTATGTAATATCAGTTCAGTGCATGATATTTTTCCAACTTACAGAGACAAGCATCAAGTCCAGTCATCTAAAGCACATTTTAGGCTAGATAAATATGTATAAAGATAGGGACACTTCAAAATTTAGCCAATAAAATGTTTTTGTCCTCAGGTAAAACCATGGTCTTTTCATTCACAGGATGGCAAGAGATCTGCTTTGCTCTATGGGCAAGATTCAGGAGTACCTCAAATTATTTTTGATTTGCAATTTTTTTTTTCTGTTCTAGCTCTAAGCCTCAGTGCTGAATTTTCCTTCCATCTAGCTGATCCATTCCTATGTTTCTAAACCTTTGGAGTATTTAAATCTATACATCTGACAAGAATCTTCTTCAACCACCATATTTTGGTACAGCAGGAGAAGCAATTTAGCAAATCATTTTGAATATAAGAGAAGTAAATTGTTGTATCTTCCAGTATCATGATCAAGATGTTAAAACTAACACAAATTCTATCTATTAAGACTAAAAGATAATACAGAATAAAAAAAAAATAGAATATAAAAACAGCAAAGTGAAAAATGAATGGATAAAGAATAAGAAAAAAAAACACGGACAAAAACCCACAAAATGTTGAAAACTGTTTTATAACTCCTGCTTTACAAAATATCTATTTTTCAAATATTCAGTTGTTTTTAGCAGGAATCAATTAAGGTTTTTCACTTCAGTCTTCCTTTTATGCTGCTAGCTTTCAAAAATACATTTACAATAATTACTCACAAACACTGATTTACAAGAGTGTCCTTTGATGCTTATTGAAAAAAAGTGGTGAATAAGGAGATTAACAGTGTAATACTCTATACACATACCCCTCTGTAGAAGGCCAAGGTTCTTTTCAAGCATATAGTTGTGAACTTGAATGCTCAAAGTCAAGCTATATGTCTTTACAGATAACAGAGTTTGTTGAAGTGACTGGAGAGTCAATAGTCATGAGAGCTCCTTTGCTTGTAGAAAAATTCCATTCTATCAAATGCAGTTCCTCAACTGACCTCTTGCCCAAAAACTAAAATTAAAAGGTGTATCTCTTGTGCAGAATAGGTGAGAACAGTGCCTTCTACGCTAGCAAAAATAGAAACAAGTTTCTTGCAGATCTCTGCATAGATTTGTGTCCTCTTCTGTCTTTCCTGTCCTCTTTATGTTCCCAGAATTTTGAGTCATCTGCCTAAACTGGTAGGTTCTGATTTTTCTCTCATCAGTTCAGGTATTTCTTGAGGAGTATTTTCAGAGACCTTACTAGCCAGTGAAATTTAAAGTTAGAACAATATATATTAATGATTCTCTTTTTAAAATATTCTTCCTTTTTCCCATAAAAACTTGCTTTCTTCTTGTCAGTACAGGTGCTAAGAGGTGAACAAATTCAGCAATATGAGGGATGATGCTTATTGCTTCTGTTTTTCAGAGGTAGAATCTCTCTTTTAATGCATCTCCTAAATTTATCTCCTTTCCTCTGTAGCCAGGAAATTAAGCTTCCAATTTTCTTTCCTAAGCTTGAGACCTCTGAAATAAGCATTTACCTTTCATATGTTCAAAGTCAGAAACATTCTTAGTATTCACAGGTCCAGGAATTTCCCGTGCTTTTCATTTTACAAATTTAGCCATTTCTACTCAATGGCTGCCCAAATGGATAGTGGCCTGAATTGAGTTTTGCTATGTAACTGTTGAAATAAATCCTCCTAATAGAATCAGGGCATAATCCACCAGAAATCAGACAATATTACTGGCATTGTTCAGAAAATTTTTCTTCATTTCCTGTCATACCACCACCGAATGCAATACTGTTTTGGATTGCTGAAGGCAAATATGGTTCTACATTTGCTGATTGCTTTAACTGCTCCAACACTGCTCTGCTAGATTGTTGGTAAAACATTTTATCGGAGTTATTTAAAGTATGAATATACATTTAAGTTATCAATAGAAGAAAGAGAAGTTATATACTGGTAAAGGATAATCTTTGAGATTTTGAGTCGAAAATGACAAGTTTTTGAGTTACTTTTCTCTTTCAAAACTCTTTGATTTTTCTAGATGTACATTCCATTAGATGAACAGGAACAGGAATTCTGTTACCTTATCTGGATGCTGGGCATGAGCAATTGAAGAGTCCTATGTGAGGAGGAAAAGGAAAAGAAGGATGCCTACAAATAGCAAAATGGCAGTTCTAGCCTCATGTTAATGTATATATGGTTGTTTCAGAACTACTTATTTATTTAAATACTGCTCGTATTGCTGATAAGGCTCAATATTCTTTATCTTTTCAAGCATAATATGTGCCTTTGCATTTTGAGAATTATGTTGTGAGAAAGGGTTGTGCATACTGAGTTACGAAGATGCACTTGTTGCACCTGAGCAGTCAGCACTAATCTGATTGCCTTCTATGTTGGAAGGATTGGTTACATGGGCCCATGTAATATAACTCAACTTAAACAAAACTTTTAACATCCTTTTCAATTGTATTTTTTATTTATAAGCTGAGATGAATGTGTTGGATGAATGAGTTGGTAGATGGATTGAAAAATGAGCAGGCATTTGGACTCTGAAGATAGTAATTAATGGCTCAGCTTCCAGATGACATCCAGTCAATACTGCTGCCTTTCTTATTCAGTTATTTTCATCAATGATGAAAATATTTCGAGACGATGAGATAGAATGGACCCTCAGCAAATTTTCACATGAGGCAAAATTGGGAAGTTAAGTATAAGTGACACCGTATGGTAAAGCATTGTAAAGCAGAGGGGCTGGGCCAACACAAACTTAATAAATTTAGAAGGAGAAGTGCAAAAGCCCTGCACTTCAGAAAAAAACAGCTAAGTGCATGAGTAGGGTCTGGAAACTAACTGACTTGGTAGCAGCTCTGCTGAAAGGAGAGTTTGCAGTGGCTTGCAGATTGAGTATGAATGGAATGCTGTCACCACAAATAAGGCAAACTGGACTACATTGGAGGGAATGTGGACAATATATCAAAGAAAGTTATTGTCCCTTCATACTTCACATAAACTTTGTTTCTGTCCATCTTGCAGTTCAAGAAGGATGTTGGAAAACTGGAAAGAATCCAAAAGAGGGCTAACAAGAGTAGAGTCTCAATTAACCATCTTCATGGTTAGAGACCTGAAGAACAGGGTCTTCAACTAGAGATTGCTTAACCCAGTGAAAGAAAGGCTAAAGAGACCCTTAATACCAGTCAGTGCAATTTGAAGGTACACTATGAGGATGAGGTACTACACGGTACACCCTCCTCACTACCAGCCCTTGGTATATTAAAAGGCAAAAGTCACAAGTTTCAGCTTTGGCATCAACATTAGAAGTACTTCACCAGGAGGGTCATATAGCACTGGAACACTTTATGAAATTGAGTGATGAAATCTCCATCCTTGGGTTTTTTTTAGACTTGTCTAGAAAAAGCCAAAGTTGACCCAATCTAGTACTGGCTGGGTTCCTACTCTGAGTGAGTCCAATTAGGTGACCTATAGACATTCCTAGGATTCTATGCTTTGCTCTACTGAATAATTACATCTTTCAGTGCTCCTTGTACTTCATATTGGGTGAAAAAACACAGTCAAGGTCTGTATGCAATATGTTTATTACATATGTTGACATAATAGTATAGGGATTCAGTGATTAATTAAAATGTTTCCTTTTCTTCCCATGACCACTGGAAGATTTGCATACTGAGAGAACAAAAGCTTTAATGTCATAATCCCTAAACAGTAGCAACAAACATGTATTGTTATTTTCATTCCCCAGGACTCCTAACAGTGTTTGTATAAATTAAAAACTGTTAATAGCAGAACACTGTAATTGATTAGCTTCTGTATGTTTACAGCTCTCTTTAATTGCTTAAAAATGCCATTTGTCAGCTTCATGTTCTATTGACAATGTTATTGATTTATCCGATTTGGGCTTTGTCTTGTCTCTCGTACATAAAACTCACATATGCAGTTCAAATGGGAAATGACTCTATTGATTTCCTTAACTTGAGCCCAAATGCTAAAGATTTTTGGATAAGCTTTCTCATTATTTAAGCCAAAATCAATAAAAGAGAGCATCTTTTAATGAAAGAGCAGTTTGAGCAACGTACTTCAGAAATGGGGTCCTGTTCATCCTTTGCTTTACAAATCGATCTCTTTGGTTCCCTAAGTGAGGTCCAATTGGTTGACATTGTGGTTTGTCTTTGTGTGTAAACTTGCAGCTTCAGAGAGGAGAAGATGAGCTCCAGAGACAGCAGAAGAAAACACTTTCTCTGCAACAGGAAAAGGATGATCATCTTTTTGAGGTACCACATTGTATGTTGTACATTCCATAAAATTCTTGTGGCTTATGGCTGTTTTAAAACTATATAATTCATGGGAAAAGTAAGGTGTTTTTCAACCCTATCTCTTTGGTTTTTATTATTCATTTGTGTATTGTTATTTTACTATTTTAAAATATTACATACTTAAATGATGCAAGTAATTAGTTTGGAACTGTCTCCTTTTATAATTTTCCTGAGTAAAAGACTATCACAGACTATAATCCTGTCACATTGCTTTGTTAACCTGTTAATTTGTTCTGGTTTTGTTTCAGCTCCATCCTTGAGAAATTAGACTTAGCAGCTCCAGACTAAGCTGTGTAAAGTAAAATCTGAGATAAAAAATGAAGAGCTGAAGTTGAAGATCTACAGAATGAACTGGGTATATGAGCAGGCCAAATGTTCAGGTACTGTACTAAAATATCATTAACTGACCTGAACTACATAAATTAAGCTGATTATGCCTTCACTTAATTAACTGAGAATGACCTATTGATGTATAGGCAGAGCAAGGTAGACACTACATGCTGCACTGTGCTAAATTTATTGGTTTTCAATTAGTTCTATTATTGACCAAGACTACTTGGAAAAGGAGTTTACTTTTATGTTTTGTAGCAGGTTTTTAATTTGGTAAGTTATTTGAAAATGTTCAGTTTGTATCTCTTGAATGATTAAAAGAATGATCCAGTTAAAATTATTTATTCAACTATACTCCTGGCTGACTAACACCTATATGTTTGTCTTTCAAAATGCTGTTATGGCTTATTACAAGTACTGATTAATAATTTCTAAAATACTAATACTCTCCAAATTTAAGTCATAATAATTTAAAAAATAATACAGCCAGATTATTTGTTTAAAAGAACATTTTAAAGGAATGAAAGGAAAATCTCCACAAAAATCTTATGATTTTATTATAAATGGAAACAGAGATTTTCTTTCAAAAATTGTACATTTGTTGTGATTTTTAGTTAAACTCCATACAACACCTGATAGCAATGTACTAAATGTATTAAATCATCACAGTAATATATTTACAGATTTTGTTCAGACGAAAACATGAATTTGACTAATGTAGGGATTTTTATTATGGAATAATGCAGAATGATGGAGTAAATTAGAATTTAGTTACAAATCAACTTCTACTGTAGACATGATTTCAAAAAACCACACAATGAGAAACCAAACAGGGAAAAATATAGCTCTTAAATAGTAATACTACTACAAATGCTGGAGAAAGTTTAAAAATATTAGCATATAATAGTAGTAGGACTATTACATCAGATTGATGAGTCTAATGTAACATTTCTATTTTAAAAGAGATATATTTTGAACAATAAAAAAATAATAAAATGTCTTACAGATGAGCTTTTTTAGTAGTATACCAAGTAAAACAAACCATCATGTATATTTAGCTAAAAAGGCTATGCCTACTCATGTTTAGACCCTGAACACAGTTTTCTTTAGCTCATTCCTAAGTATAAATTTCTGGGGAAATGTACTTTCTCTACAGATACAGGTTGTTTAAAGTGCATATCTATGACCAAAGTTAATGTGAATTCTGCATTTTTTCAAGTAATTGTATGCTAAAAAGTTGCTGTCTTCATAGGTGCAGTTTTCCTCAAGCTTAAAAAAAATTAAACATTGTATTTGCATGGATTATAGTGTGTAATTGTGTATTTTTGAGATTTGTGGTTCAACCTGCCCTTTGTAATTCAGCAAGCACTTTACTGATATGTCTCCTGATGTTTTCCTAGTCTACATGGAAAACCTGTGTATATATGCAGCTCTTTACTCTTCCTTCAAATGTGGTCCATAAGCCTTTGGTATGTACTGGTCATATATGGAACACAAAATGCATCATGGAATCTTGATCCAGGTCCTTGACTCCACTACAGTTGGACTATAGCAGCAGCCTCAACATCTGATGTTCAGCTGCTGCCCAGCTTCTTTGGCTGTTACTGACCAACCCAGCCAAGTCTCTGTTTTGTCCTCCTTATTGACATGTGTATTAGCACATGCAGCTTGTTACTCTGCTATATGATAATTTTCTTAATTGCTATGTTGCCTTGTTTACTAGTTCATTTATTGGTTTTGGTAGATGGCTTGTGAGTTCTACCAGTCACCTAACACCTGTCTGTGTCTCAGTGTTTTATCTGTATTTTCTACCAGTTAATTCTTAGTCCTCAGGTTTCTTGTACCTCAGGTCTTTCCCTCTTAGCCCATCTGTCTGTATTTATCCTCCCCCATTAACATTTGCCCAGGCCTTTGCTTTTTTTTCTCTATCCTAGCTGTCATTCCCATTTCTAATTATCTGATTCACTTTTTAAGCCTCATATCAATCATTTAGATCTCTTTCATTAGGAGGTCTTATTCTGTGGATTCTTCATACACAGGATGGTCAGAAATGACACTTTTCTGCCATGTGATTTTTCTGTCCCTTTTATCTTTTTACTGATTTGAAGCAGTTCATTCCCCAGCATGTCCTGGGGTGCATCAGGCACAGCATTGCCAGCCAGGCAGGGAAGGAAGGGGATTGTCCCACTCTGCTCTGCACTGGTGCAATCTCACCTTGAGTGCTGTGTGCAGTTTTGGTCACCACAATATAAAGAAATATTAGACTGTCCCATCCAAAGAAGGGACACGAGCGTGGTTAAGGGCCTTGTGCAGAAGCTGCAGAGGAGAAGCTGAGTTCACTTGGTCTGTTCAGCCTGGAGGAGACTGAGGGGAGACCTCACTTCAGTCTACAACTTCCTCATGAGGGGAAGAGGAGAGACAGAAACACAGACAGTCTTTTCTGTGGTGACCAGTGACAGGACCCATGGGAATGGCCTGAAGCTGTGCCAGGGTATATTTAGGTTGGATATTAGGAAAAGGTTTTTGATGCAGGAAGTGGTTGGGCACTTTGAACACGCTCCCCAGGAAGTGGTCACAGCACCAAGCCTGAGAAGAATTCAAGAAGCATTTGGACAATGCTGTCAGGTACATTGGATATACTTGTGGGTCCCTTCCAACTCAACATATTCCATGATTCTGTGAATCTGTGATTCTGTGTTTCTGTGATCTCACCCATGTTGATTGTTTTCTCTGGCATCACAAACTCTCATCCACCCACTCACCACCTTAAGCTATCTTGTTTGCTTCCTTAAACTGCTTTTCCCAGTTGCCTGAGAAATCTCTACAATGTTTGTGACTCTTAATTTCTCTCCTCCTTTACTACCATAGTCTCACTGAGCAAACATTTCCAACTAAAGTAGTCAGGCCAATTACCTCCTGCATCATTTCAGCCATGCTACTTTTTATTCTTCTCATGTTTCATGATTTTTTTTTTTTAACCCTCACGGGTTTTTCTCATTTCTAACATTTGTCATTTACTATGTCACATATGTCAAATTCCTCCTTTTTTCTGTGATATAAAATTTCTTTTTCTGCTCCTTCATTGGCTGTCTTTATACTTTTTCCATTACAATCCTGAAACATGCTGTATTCTTCTTGGATTCATATTTTTTCCTAAATTTCTTCCTCTTAGTCCATCTTATGGTGTTCTTTAAATAAATTGACCAGCCAGTGATTGCTAAATTTTGCATCATTGGAACAAAGCTGATGAATGACTCTTTCCTCTTCTTCTTGTCTCCCTGAAAAGAATCCAGACCTCTGCACAGGGTGTAACAATCAAGTTTTACAGCTTGCATATTCATGTTGTCATATGTTAATTACAGTGTTCAGTTCTCTCTTCTTCCGATTTATCACATTCACTTACGATTAACTTCAAATGGCGTTACAGATTAATTAGGTCAAGAATCATGCCTTCTTTTCTACTTTTTTTTTTTACTGGCCCAGCATAAAAGGCTGCACTTTTGCTTATAAATGTAAAGGTAATAGGTCTACTGCTTTTAGGGCTTCTTATGCTATTTGTGCTTCCCCAAATTACTCTCAGGAATTGTCCATGAATTTGTATAGGTTTAGGCTCTTTTCCAATAGGCAGTACACATGTTTCAAATCATGGATGCTGACTTATCCATGACCACTGGCCTCAGTGACAAAGAGTAGTTCCTGGCACATTTAATTTACTGGCATGGATGAAGTCTCTCTTGATCCTGGATGACTTTTAATTGCTACCTTTGCACAAAATAGTAGTTCTTCTAATAATTGCAATGATTTAGGCTGAGAGAAGATGAAATGGAATTTGTGGTATTATTTTCATAAACTGAGAATAAGTCTGACCATGAGTCATCTTAAATGACAAAGAAGTTTTGATCTATGTAGCACATGTAGCAGGTTTTTTCCAGAGAATGAAACATTATTACTTCTGCCTAGGTATTTGCATGCTTGTCATATATGGAGGACTGCTGCTAAAATGCCTTTTCTAGCACAGTCTTGACACATAAGCTAAAGTAATCAGAATTCTGTATCTGTCCTTGGAGGATATTTAAGCATCACAGGCAGTTGTGAGTATAGGTATTCATACTGAATGACAAAGGTATTATTTATTCATTTGACAAAGCTCAGCCCTATATCACCCTCCTGCCTGGGTTGTAGTTCTTGGACTGTAGATTTCTCAAAGAGGCACACGAAAGAAACTTGGCTTTGTGGGTTACAGCTCGTTATGTCTGTTGTCTGCTCTGGAATGTTTCAGTTTGGTAAGAGATAAGGAAATATGAGAAAGAAAAGATGTGTCAAAGGAAATTATTTGTGCCTTTAATACTCTTTTCTTCAGTTCTCTGCCCTAATATCTAACTTTCTCTCCACAGACAGATGTGTTGCCATGTACATTGCCCTTTTGACACCTCATTTCTCTCTTTCTGAAAACCTTTCTCTGAAAACCTTTCTGTAACTTAGGGTAGGTACTCTTCAGCCCAGTGTTTGATTCTGCAGCAAAGTTATTGGCAATACATCCAGGGCTTTATCATCTTCCTAGCTTTCCTTTGGAAGATTTGCATCACCTCTGAGATGCCTAAGGTGTCAGTTTATGCACCTCTACCCATCAAGCTCTCTATTTCTCTATTCTTGTTTTCTTTACAGTGTTCTTTCTTATTTAATGTATTTTTCAACCATTTTTCTTAAATGCAGTAAAGCAGGTGTAATTGTACCTTAGCCCTAACGAATCTGCATGATTTTTGCCTTGGTAAGTGAACAGTTTGCCTCAAAGGTTTGCCTTCAAATATGCTACAGATACTCTCCTAGAATTCTCCAAAAATAAACCAGATCAGATAAACTGAAATACCTCTACTTTGTGAATAGCTGAGGAAAATTTCACACCATAATTTGAACTCTCAATTTGCATTTCACTGATGGGGTTTTTCTACTGACTGGCTGCTGAATGCTTTCTCATATTATGGTTTTACATGAGTAGCATTCTTCAAATGCTTGTCCATCTATATATTCACACTCTGTGAGTTTGCACTGCAGATGTGTTAAAATGACCCTGTGGTTCTGTTTAACCTTTTAAATTATATAAAATACTAAAAAATAATGATTAACCCACAGGTTTTGTCCTTAGCAACCCAGAAACGTTTAAAACATAGGTTTTGAAAAGGGGAGGGAGAGAAATGTGGGTAGTGAATTTATAAATAAGCAACAATTAAAAATCTATAACAAGTACCTTCTGTCAAATGCAACCTCTTCACAGGCATGTTCTCATGGTGCATTGTTCTTAGCAGTACTTTTCCTTTGTAGTGAAAGTTACCTGGAAGTGAATCTTGAAACATTCTTAAAAAAGCAGAACCATAGAGCAGCTCCAAGAAATGCATCCTCCGAATGTCCTATCCTGGAGAAGTAATTAATGGAACTGAATATGCAGTTCCAAGTTCCCACTCTGCCAGTCTCAATAATACTGGCAGCCTTCACTGAAATTAGCCTTGCATTAGCTACAGTTAGCATTCTGACAGATTTTTCTTGCTGCAAATCATCATGTATTCTCTTTAGTTGGACAATATGTACCTAGACATGTTTGTGTCATTTGACTTTCCATAATCTTAACTGAAATTATTTTGTGCTACCTTACTCATAATTTCATCATTATGCATGTTTCCTCCCCAAAACTTTTCCATAATAGTGAAAAGGTATGGGAGAGAAGAATCATTATTTTAATTTTAGTAATATAAACTTCCTATACTGTATGTGTATTTCAATGTAATGATATCTTTCTGTACAAATCAGGTTATTTTATTTACTAATACTAAAAGATGTAGCAACTTTTAAAGTCAGTATTAATATTTTGTATGTTGTTTTATAAAGGTTGTATATACAGACACAAAGCTCTGATAAAATACTGATAAAATACCACCTAGTGAAAAATGCCATGTGGCATAGTTACAAGAAAACTAAACTGCAAAAAGGCCCACCTCTGTGCATGTAGTTACAAGAATTTTGAGTTTCCAAGCAAAAGCTATTTCCATGGTTTTCACTAGTATTCTTCATCAATTTACTTGGGTTACACCTCACTTATACATTAATTGATACAATGACTACAGACATCAGATGGATGCATGGTAAGATGGGGATCTTAACCCATGCTTGAATAAAAATATTAAGAAAGGGTTTTGAGTTGTCTTGCAAAATTATGAAAATGCTACTAGAATGTATTGGGTTTGGATGGGTTGAAGATAATTGTCTTTATAACAGACTGTATATGATGCTGTGTTTTATGTTGGTGGACAAATTAGAGTTGACAACACAGTGAGATTTTAGCTACTGCAGAACAGTGCTTCCACAACGTGTTCTGTGTTTCTCACTCTGGCTCTTCAGGGAGCAGTCTGTGGGTGTGGGCAAGAAGCTGGGAGGGGAGACAGCCAGGACATTGATTTTTTAAGACAGCTCTAGGTAGCCACAAGCCATGATCTGTTTTCACTAGGGCAAAATAGAAGAAGAAAAACAGAGCCTGATTCCTAGCTCAGCAGGAACAGCAAACAAATTAGGAATGATGGAATGAAGTACTTAAAAAGACAAGTAGACACTGACTAGTTTCAGTGTATTTTCAAGTTTTGAGAAAAATCTAGAGTGGAAATGAATGGAAGAATTCAGAAAGAAATTCTAGACTTTTGTTCAATGAAATTAAAGGTGAGTCCAGCTTGCACTGAATGCTTCTGAGGCTGAGAGAAGACATGGAAAATGCAAAAGAGCAGGACAAAGGCTGATGATAATAATTGTAAATAATATGGGGTGAAAGGAATTTCTTGCCTAGATAGAAAATAAGTGTCCTTAGATATACTGGCAATGGGAAAAATGAATTACTTAATGAGAGATGAAGAAGGAAGTGAAGTAACAAAAGAAGAAGAAAAGGAAGATTACTAATATTTTATTCCTCATTTCCTAAAAAAATTAGTCATATGTGATCAGTTTTCCAATCTGTCCTCTAGAGATTTCAAAATCAAAACTAAAATCCAAATCTCACAAATAATTCTGTAAGTTTTGTGAAAAAAGTATCTACGTTGTAAAAACTCAGACTACCACTCCTTTTGAAAGGTGGGGGCCGGGTTGCCTGACTGGAAGACAATAAAATGAAACACAGGGCCTGATGATGCTCAGAGGAGCAACGTGAAAGGCAGAGAAAGAAGCCTTTGCAACCTAATGGAACACACTGGACTGGCTGCTCCTCATACCCTCAGAGGAGAACATTTACCCTATTGCCCTTGATGTAACATCCACCAGCAGCAAAGAAATGGAATATTTCGGGTTGGAAGGGACTTTTAAAGATCACCTCAGCACTGGTTAGGAACAAGTGTGGTTCAGCAGAGAGAAAAGAAAACTAAGAATCATACATACAATTTATGGCTGAACCCCGTGCCTTTTCACTTCATTGTATTCTGTGGTTTTACAAAATCCTCTTTCTAACCCTTGTATGTGGGCAATCCCTCTGTCGTGAGCTTGTATATTTAAATGGTAACAAACTCCAAACTGGACAAACAGATGAGTAGGATAAGAGGTGTGACTGCCAGTGATGGGAGAGAGAAAGAATGAGTTTGAGACAATGTGGTCTGAAGGATCCCTGGGTCTGCCTGTCAGAAAGAGGGTAGACCAGGATCTGGGAACCCCACTTTGACTATGATAGGCCTGAGGTTGGACAGCCTGTAATGTGTGTGAGTGCATGCAAGGCTGCTTTCAGGCTTCAGTCAGGCATGCTAATGGGTAGGGAGAGAGGTCAGAGTGCCAGCCTCCAGTGTAGGACCACAAGTCAGAGAGCTGAGAGTCGAGGGGCTGAGCACCTGAAGGAGATGAGCATCTAAAAGGGCCAGCTAATGGGCAACCCTGTGCTACATCTGTGTGTCAAACTTCAGTCCTGCTCAGATGGAGACAAAAGAGAAAACTGGACTCCCTGTGCTGTTCACAACCATATGAAAGCCGTTTGTGTTGATGTGAGCTGCAGTATGGGCCACATCACTTCTCACTGTGCAATCTGTGAGCTTGGCCACACGTGTATTGTTTGCACTGTGTGTGTGTGTACCTGAGCACCCCTTAGCAGCACACAACTTAGCAAAAATCTGCTGGCTGGACAGGGAGGTGTAGAGCACTGGGAGCCTTGTTTCTGTGAGAATGGAACAAGAGAAGTTCTGAAGGCTGTAGTGTCCTCTACCTCTGTCTGCAGTGTTGCACTGCTCAGGTAGCAGCTGCTGCCTGGCTCAGCCTCAAATGCAGGGTCTGTCTGTGGCAGACTGGACCTTGCTGTAGTCTTTGCAACTCAGTGAGTCAAAGAGATAAAGTACATAATGAATGATAAAGCTTTTTAGTAAGTTAGGACTTATAATGCCCTGTCTTACTTGTGGCAGCTGTTTGTTTAGGATTTCTTTGTGTTTTGTTTTTTGTGTATGTGTTGTTTGTTGGGCTTTTTTAAAAAAACTGGATGATAGTATCATGTCAGAACAATACTAAGAATTTGACTGCTATTTCATGAGTTGTATTAGAATAATAGGATCTTTTGGCTGAATGCAGCTTTTCTCTTTCTGTTGCTTTTATTTTATTTGGAGATCTGGAGTTCAAGTAACAGGGACAATACCCAGGCATCAGTACATATGGTTTTTTTTTTCATATAAGTATTCTGAATGTGTTTGTTATTTCTTCCTGCATTTCATATCATAAATTTAAATAAGTTAATATTTAAGCTTCAGCTAAGTTTAAAATTATGTATGCTTTGGAACATTTTAGCAAGATAGGATTCTACCAGCTTTAGACTTCCACTGATTTCAAAAGTCAGTATTTGATATTTTATGGAGGTTTTTTGAATGCTTATTTAGAACAAGTAAATATAATTTTCCCATTAAAGGTACTGCAAAATGTTACTAATTGATGTGACATGTTTTAGGCTCTTGATTCTTTTTTAGAAGTGGTCATGGTATTCAAATATTTCTTTTTTTCTCAGTTGTGGGTTTTAGCATCCTAAATTATTAGAGATAAAACAATCAAAACTGTAAAATCAAGCTTTGTTAGACAACTCCATTAAGAATAAGCTGTCTTCATGGGAAAATTATATTGAAGTTTATTTAATTTGAAGAGTGTGAAGAGTTGAGAAATGTATCTTTTAATCCACGAAATGTAATAATCTTTAAAGATTAAGTTTCAGAAGTGCGCTGTAACTATAATGCAATGTTTTGTTAGAGCTTGTTTTCAGAAGATTTTAATTTGTAAAGCATCAATATTTCTTAAACTTTGATGCATAAAACTAGTCTCTCAAGTGTATGTTAGATACACACAGCTTGATTAAGAAAAATACTTAATGCTTAAATCTTCAGATTGTTCATCAATTTTGTCTGAAGATAAATTACCCATTTGAAGCTACTAGCTAAGGAGTATTTAGATGTTATGCTGGATCACTGAGTATGTCATCATCTTCTGAGAACAGACTCTTGAGACAAATACAATTGTAGCTATAACCAGTGTGCAGCACAAATTCTTCCCCAGAAAACCTCTTGGAGTTCCTACACAGACATTTCACATTTTCTAAAAGTGAGAGCATAATTAATATTCCAAATAGTAAACAAAAGTTATTGCAAAAAAACCATATATATGGCAAGAGACAGGCTTGGTTCATCAGATGGCAAAGAAAAACTTAAGAAAACCTTGTGGATTTTTTAACTTAGTGAATTTAACCAATGTTATCTGAACATATTTACATACCATATGTGTGGACTGGTTGGGGTGGTTGTCTCTGAAATTTCATTTCACAACCAGAATGTACTTCATGCTCCTTGCATTCTTTGTCACTTCTAATATATTTGGCAATTCTTGAAATATTTGATGCTGCAAATACGACCTGTCATTTCAACAGATGGACAGATTGAATCTGTCAGACTGGTGGAATTTGCAGTAAATTCACTGCAACTCACTGCAGCACAAGTGAAACCATGAAAAAATTTATTGTCTTAAGTAGCTGAACTTAAGTCATTGCTTTTCATCAAAATACTATCTGGCATTTAAGTACAAAAGAGGAAAGTTTATTTGTAAACAGCCTGCATAGTAGATTCAGTTAGAATATTTACATTAGTATAAATCAATTTTTAAGGGTACAAATGAGAGCAGAAGTATTTTCAATCAAAACGGAGCACTTTAAAAATGCTTGGCTGTAGCAATAGTATTGAGAAAAATATGCTTAAATAATGTGCTCCAGAAAAATAAAGATTTTAGGAAGTCAAAAAACCCAATTTTTTTCTTGATTCCACTTATTTTGAAAATAGAATGCTGACTATTTCTAATAAGGATAATCTTCTGTTCCAAGAGACCCTTACAACAGAATCTGTTATGCAAAATTGAAAAACACCAGTGTATTCAGTAAGGGTTTAGTAGTTTGTCAAACACAACATTTTAGGTATATAATTGTTCTTTTCTGTCACTATCTTATCTAAAACATGCTAACCACATATTTTTTACACTAACATAGAATAAAGTATGACTGGTTTTTTGGAGCTATATTACAATAAGTGATCATTTTATGTAGGTAGACATTTCTTTCTTCTTGGTATTGAAATTTTTCTGCTTTGTGGCTTGCCACCATTTGACTGAGCACCTTTTCCTTGTGAGGGCAAACATGTTTCAGTGCCTGTTTGCTTTGTTTAACCTAATAGTTAACTTTATTCCTATGCCTACATGAATACTAACACTGTAACAAAAATCATTTTAATAGTCCTGTGAAGCAGACCACATAAACCAAGAGCACTTATTTTCAGCAAAGGCCTGTGCTAATTTTTTATTAAGAGATACATTAAATATTGATACATCCAACCTCTGATTGAACCTTCAGAGTTGTCACATATAGGGGTAGCTGAAGATTTATTATGCAATATAAAATTAGGCGTATACAATAAGTTTCATTATAAATGACCTTTGCAGAATGGATATTGCTACAGAGAGTAGGTTCTTTTTTTGCACAACAGTAAAGGGATTCAAAAAAGAAAGTATGAAAACAGAGAAGTTGGAAATCCTAAAATGAAAAATATTCTCAAAGAAAACCCAAAATTGTTTCCTAATGAGAAAACATATTCTAGAAAGTCTGCCTTCCAGTGATGGAAAAATCAAACTATGGTAGATGAAAGACAAACATGTTTTACCAATACTTTTTTGATATGTTACAGGTAGGAATACTACAAAATGATGAGATGATAACTCTTAGCAACTTAGATATTTATAATATATCAAGAAATGCTTGTAAAGATTTATTAAAAGGCTCACTACAAAAAGATTTCTCTTGTGTATATCATGTGTAAGTTAATGGAACAGTAAGGTGCCTTGGTAGAAGTAAACATATATTAAGTATTAAGGAATTATATGGAATGATGGAAAGGTTAACCTATTTGTAGTGTGTTTAGAACATTACTTATTCTTATCTTTGTCTTTTCTGTTGCTCTAAATACACAACAAAAAGACCAAAAGAAAATTGTTCATCAGCACAGGCAGCCTTCAGCAGACAATCAGAATGTGCTTACAGCTGAAGAAGCTCACTGGTGTAATGCCTTTCTCACTTTAAAATCTGATTTCACAGAAGTTGAAAGGAAGGTGTGTCAAAACTTCAATAAGCTCAGCCACAGAATAGGAGAGACAAAAGATCTCATAACAAAGCTTTCAGATGCAACATGCAAAGTATTTTGAAAAAGATGCTGTGTGTGAAGCCTAAATAAATTTTAATTTTATTTATTTTTGATGTTGGAATATGCATTAATTACATATATTAATATCTGGTGGGAAAAAAAATCCCTAAGTAAGACCACAACTTTTTTTTCCTGATAAGTTCACTGCAAAAATTTCATATTACTATTATGAACTATTGCTTTGAATTTTAAAGGAAGAGATGGCATTGTGTAATTCATGTTTATACTGAGTAAAATTAATTGACTTGGCTGTAGACTTTGTTTACTTTTAAAGCACAGAAAGTGTGGTAGTAAGTGAGAATGGCATTTCTCTCCTTTTAAAATCAAACTTGTTTTCAAATAGATCAACAAAGTTGCCAGAATTTTATTACAAAATATTTAGAATAATTTATTTAGACCAGAGTACATAAAATTAAAAATACAATTAAAAATGTCAAACTGAGATGATTTTACAAAATAGAGTTAGTATAGGTTCCTTTCCTTCTGTAAATTGGTAATTTTGAAGGCATTGGTAATGCCTTCACAGTAAGTACTGAACAAATGAAGTATCACTGGAATTGTGGATGGTGTTGTCTACAGTCTTTGACAATCTTATGCCCAAGGCTTCCACCATATCAAGATAGTGGCAGATTTTCTAAATAATGCTCATTATATATAGTGCAATATAATGCACTACTGCTACCTGAGGTGCATTTGGTTAAGGCATAGAATCTTCTCTGGAAGTTTGTAAATTTTTTTAATTTAATAAAAAATAAAAAATGCAACTGCTTGTTGCATTCTGGCAACTAGATAAATTGAATAAATGTTCTAAACACTAAAGAAAACTTAATAATTTTTAACTGGGTACCAATATCAACAGAAACTAGAAAAACCCAGTTTTAATAAATAAAACCCATAGAGCCTAGAATCATTGAATCAATGACCTCTTGTCTTCAGTACATGTACTATGGATAGACTGGACCATCCAAGGTTATCAACTTCTGGGTAACTGTTTCCTTGAGGAGACAGGGAAAAAGAAGTCACCTGAGTGCACACCTCTTCAGGGTGATTCTTAACTTAGATTTTTTTTTTCTGCATAGTGCATATTTAGTATAATCTGGACCATAATGTCTCCAAATTTTCAATTGCTGTAAAGAATTAAAATTGTGAACAGTGTAAATTTACTAACTTCAGTTTTCAGCTGGCCACTTCAAAACTTAATTTTTTTTGCAGCTGACCAAAATATTATGGTTTTGTGGGTGTTTTTTTTAGTTTGGTTTGGTTTTCTTTTTTGTTTTTTTTTTTTTTAAACATATTTGGAACGTTTCTACAGTGTTGCAATATGAGAGCTGCAGCTACACATAAGCATCTGGAGCAACAACTTCTTGTCTTCCAGATGGGCTCTGGATACACGTTGAGAGAAATTGAATGGCTTAACTGAATCATGGCAGCAGCTACCACTGTCAAAGGCAGCACTGTCAACAGTATGCCCTACTTTACATTTGGAATAGAGCAGTCATTTAAGTTCTTTCTACATGTACTGCTGTAGGAATAAGAAGTGGTTATGCCTCTTGGATATATGAGAAGCATCTACTTTTTGTTTCTCTCTGGCAAATCTGTTTTACTCTATGGTCACTCAAATATTTAAGTGGCACCAAAACATTATTTTCCATTTTAAGATATCAGGATCAACAGATCAGGTTAAAAAAAGAAATAAGAGATACCAGCTGAGTCAACTCTGCCTTATAATAGAGAGTTTAGTGTCGTGAATTGCTCTTTTCTTCAATATCCTGCACATGCCAAGTGGTATTTTCTCCTCTGATTTTTTTTTTTTTTTGTATGGTCTGAGTAGTGGCAGCCAAGGAGAGTGTTGGGAAATAGTCCTTTCAAAGTATGATGCAAGAATCACAGAATGGGTAAGGTTGTAAAGGACCACAGTGGTTATCTGGCCCAGCCTCCCTGCTCAAGCATGATCACCCCAGAGCAAAGGGCACCAGTTTGTGTCTAGATGGTTCTTAAATATCTCCAGTGGGGGAGACTCCACACTCTCTCTGGACAATTTGTTCCAGTGCTGGATCACCTACACAGTAAATAAGTTCTTCCTCATATTCTGGTGAAACTTCTGTGCCTCAGTTTCTGCCATTGCCTCTTGTCCTATTGCTTGAATCACTGAGCAGAGTTTGGCTCCATCTTCTTGACATCCCCACATTAGATACTTATAGATGTTGATGAAGTCTCCTCTCAGTCATCTCCCTTCGATTGTTTTGTACATTTTACTGCTATATGAAACGTATATGTAATATCCTACAGGTATCATAATTAAAGGTATATTACTGCATGTAACAATACAGGAGTCTGAAAGTTGCACAACTTGTGAATTATTATTTTTTGCATCTCAAAGACTGATTCATGATCTTCTTGTAGTGTTGTAGAACTTTGTCTTTTGGCTTTGAAATATGAATTTGGTGGTAAAGGAATTAATATCTTGTGATATAGTCACTCATGAGACTTTTCTTGTTTTGAAATAGGAAGCTTTTATTCTATCCTTACTTTTATCTTGGTTTTTACTCCTCTTATGTATCTGTATACTAAATGGAGAAGAGAAGATAGAGTGGCTGTAGGGATTGTGCACAAAACAAAAGTTCCCTATATATTTGTGGGGAGAAAACGACCCCATCACTGCAATAGAGCTGAAAAGTCATTGCCAAACTCTAGGTGACAGTCTTAATACAAGTGTAGTCATAGATCTATGTTCATAAACATTTCTCAGCAGTGTCCCATCTTCCTGCCAGGAAAAAAGTGGCATATTCTTGTCCTTCCATGAGTAGAAAAAAAGGAAAATAATTTTGAGGGTACTAGGACTGCAAAGCATTTTACCAAATGCAAAGCATGTTACCAAATTCACTTGCTCCATGATGGACTTGACAGATTGTCAATCAAGGTCAAGATATGAATATAAATATTTTTGCTTTTCTGCATCCTCATCAAGAAGAAAATGGCAGCTATAATTCCTAGCTTTTATAGAGTCTTTCTCCTCTGTCAGCTTTGTTTGTTGTTTTTTTTTAATCCATCCTCCCATTTAAAACCTTCCATCATAAATGTTATGGCTATTACATATTGCAGACAAAATGGATGTATGTGAAGAATGATATCAGAAATGCCCATACTTCTTCAATACTGCGTCTGTTCTTGGACTTTTCGATTTACTCTTTTTGGACTCTTTGCTTTAGAAGGAAGAAGAGAATGATGGAGGCCTGGCTCAGTTTCAGTCAGCTAATTTAGTAACTAGGATGAAGAGGAGCCCATAATTCTAAAGTTTTCCTTTTTCTTTCAGTTTTTTCCTTTCCTTTTGAAGTGTTAAAATTGCAACAAAATTGCCTCAATGGCAGCTGTAATCCCTCGACACCAAGATTCTGGAAACACACCTTGTGGATTTGGGATTTAGGAAGATTAGACTTCTTTTACTTTTTGTAACTATTTCAGAATCCTCAAAAAAGGATGAGAGAATAGCATGGAAGCTACTTCACTGTGGCATCCCACAGTCTTTTTTTACTTTCTTAGAAAGTTATACAGCAGATCACCCTTTATTTCTCTCAGATGTGTTCATTTGGGCTAGTATATATTTGAGAAAAGTGAACATTGGCATTTACAGAGATTTTATTTTGCTCTCCTCAAATGTACTTCAACAGTTAATAATCTCTTGAAGGAGTCTATTCTAATTGATTTATTTATGTATTTTGTAAAAGTCTTGGGTTTTATTGGTTTGGGGTTTTTTGTGAGAAAAAAATTGAATAGACTGATTCACTCAATACAGGGGAAGCTGCTGCAGCAGGTGTCCCCAGACCTAGGCAGCAACAAGACTGAGCACATATTTTCAATAGGCACCTGAGCACATGTACACACTGTGCATACACATGTACAAGTGGCTGGCCCCACAGATCAATGAAGGCAGAAAACACTGCACTCAGTCAAACACAAATAGCACCAAATGCCTTATCCTGTTTCTTTCTCTGACTGGCCAGGATCAAAGGCAATTAGTGGCAATTATATAAACAAATATATATATAGTGTGGATCCCTCCAGTAACAGGACCTTGCACATTGCCTGTGCAATCATGGTATGGGTGGAAATGTGCTCTATCACACAGTTTTATACAACTCTTGTCTTTTTCACAAAATATGAATAAATGATATGTTAATTCCTTGCTCTTGCTAAACAAAAGGATATACAATGTGGAATACGGGTTCCTATAAGATACAACACTTCTTTCAGTGATGCACTTATTGTGCTGGTTAGGTTTGCTGTTCACTTGTTTAGTTTTAGAAAGAGGAACTGACCAGGTCTGGACTTCAAAAGGAGCTTTTTTATCTGTTAGTCAAGTTAATGATTGCAACATTCTTGAGCTGTTTTGGAAAGTCCAGTCTGCAATTTGAGATTTCCAGGGGCATATATTTTACATGGATCACCTCAGTGTTATTATTTCTGTGTTGATTTCTGATGGGATGGTCAATAGTCCAAGTTTATGCATGGACTTTGTATTTTCAGTTTCTTTCCAATATCTCTCTTTTCACAAAGTGTATCAGTCTCTGAAGAAAGCACATATTCTGTTGACACATCTTTCTCTTGATAAATATTCAAATTTTGAATCTGTACTTTCATAGAAAATGGAGATTTGTTGAATGAATTTCATTATGCGTCCTTTCCTAGTTCCTGGAAGAAGCTGTTTTATTTGTTGTCTAACCACCCCAGCAAAATAGCTCCCATTCTTCTTAGAACCAATAGTCTATATATCTTTAATATTTCATGCTCATCTTTGCTTTGGTTGTCTCCAAGTATGATTACAGTCAGTGTGCTTTTTTGCCTAGTAGCAGATCACTATTTTCCACACTGTTGGATTTCTCAGCTGTGATGATGAAATCAGCTCAATGTTTATGAGAAATGATCCTTCACTTACTGTGGCTTCCTAGAAAAATGATGTCCTGAGTGTGTGTAGTGGAATGGCAAGGTTATTTGGAAGAGAACTTCCTCCTGAATATTGAGCATCTCAATATTTTAGAGCCTTACTTTTGCATTTCAGGCAAAATGTTCTAATTTCATATCCAAAATTGTCACATACAATCAATGATAGCAAACTAAGTAACCCTTTACAAAATCACTGCTGGTGTAGAGTTCATTAAAAAACTGACAGTAGGAGTTCTGCTCCATAGTGATTTTGGTGATCTTATAGATCTACTTTCTTCCCAGCATGAAGAGAAGGCATTAGTTGTGCTTCCATTTGCATGAGCATATGGGTTTTTTGGGAGGACATTCCTTATTCCATCATCATATCAGTATATGTGTTTCCACTGAGATGAGTCATTCTGGTTAAGACAGAAAAGTAATCTGACTGCTTTGCTGCGGCTGACATAGCATAACACCCTGGGATTGCAGTTATGGTTTGG
>NC_135265.1:123894782-124004782 GCF_051311805.1 Agelaius phoeniceus
TTCTGCACAGCTGTGCCCTGATATTGCTGTTGACAACTATGTATTGTAAAAAAAAATAGTATTCCAATTCTTAAGTCTATTCTGAATATCTTTTCTATATGTTTTTATTGAAAAGTGTATATTATGTGTTTTTTTTTCACACACCATGTAGGCTGAATGCGCATAAAGTACCATTTAGCTGAAATGTAGTTAGCATATCTTCTAAGTAAAATTTAGATTGAAGAAGGAAATATTTCATATGTAAAACCCAGCAAACAGGAACATCCATGCTCCTATCATCCTTCATATTCCACCAGAGGAAATACATGAGACATGGGCAAATATGCGTCTGTTCAATGTTTCACCAACTCAGGTTGGTGAAAATCATAAACGTAATGTATGCTCATTCTGGCCTGCCTAATATATTTCTGAGCCTTTGTGAAGATGCCTGCTGTAAATTTTTCTGTCCCATGAGGCCATGAGCTGAATTAATTTTGTGTTTGGTGTGTTCTCATAAGTTATAAGTTGGTAGACACCAGATGGTGCTAGGGAGACAAATGTCAAAAATCTGTACAAACTTAAGTCAAACAGAAACTAAAAATGTCTGGGGTTGTGCACTTGAGTAGGTGCCTGCTGTTGGATAGGCAGATATTCCTTTTGTCATAATAATTAATTTCCTGGCAAGGATATTTTCTCAGGGTGTTTCTCTCTCTTCAATGCAACTTGAATGATTCCATTTTCAATTTCCCATTTTTCTTTAGCTAGGTAAGTAAAATAAGGAGAAAAGTAATAAATGTATCACTATGGTTCATCATTTGTTTCCATCACATCTTTGTATTTTAAGCTCTAACTAAATGATGTAGAATAAGCAAGTTGCTCTTGTGTAGGCAACATGGCATGTATAACAACAAATACATGAAGAAGTTGTTCTAAAAATATTCTCAAAAGGCTTCTATCAATGTATATATTACATTACTTTTATGACAGTGATGGGTAATGAAAAGATTCATATTTCTTTTGAGGAAAAAAATTAAAGAAGCAAAACCACTGGATATCTAGTTTTTATAAGACTATGAAAATGCCAAATCTGCAGCACTTATACTCTGGAGTTTTGAGCATCTTACATGAGTCAGAAGAAGTTTCTTAGTAGCTTTCATCATAGTAGTTGTGCGTTATATACAGTCCAATAGTAGGGAACCTTCATTTCAAGAAAAATATTTAATATTTTATACAGCCATAATTCCTCTGAAATAAACATGACCTGAAAAATAACAGAGGCTGACTGGACAAGTGTGGGGTCTTTTCCTAATTGCTATGCCACATCATCCAAGCTCTCAGAATTCCTTTCTATGTTAAGAATATGAATCTTTCCACAGAGTGGCATATGCAGCCATTTGCACTAGAGGACTTTTCTGCCTGTAGGAAATGATTACATTTAGAACTGGACTTGATCATTCTCGTAGACTTTTTCTAATTTGGGTTTTCTGATACTAGCTACATTTTGTAGTAAAGTAAATATTTCTGGTTAAATATCTTATCTGTAAGGACAAAATTGACTCAATCATTTTTATTGAGTTTCTTGTTTTTTTCTTTATGTGCGTGTGTGCTCCCTGAAAACCTGTAGATTCAGAGGAGAACATTTTTATCGAGGCAAGCTTTCATAAGATGAAGTCAGCTTTCTTGTATCTCTTTGTTAGTTTTCTTGCTTGCTATCCAGGATGTAGTATGACTGACAGAAAAACAGTTATCAGGAAAATTTCTCATGTAGATGTTAGTTTCTTGTATTATCAAAATTAGATTTATTGTATCTATCACCTACTTCCAGAACAATAGTTTCTATATACCAAGAAAGTATTGTGAGCTGTTTTAGGATCTTCATATCACAGAGTTGATTAAGTAATACTGTACCATCTTCAACTTGGTTGCAGCCCATGAACTTTCTTTCTTCCTTTAAGGCTAGACATCTAAATTTAATTACATTACATGTGGAATGTCTGTTAGTGTTGGGAATGTCAGTAGGTAGCCCTATATTCTGGACATTGGGGAGCTGATATCTCAGCATATGGGCTTAATTTAAAAAGACACTCGAGTAACTGTGTTTTACATTTACAAACAGCCAGTACCTCAGAACAGTCTCCTGCACGGGGAATTCTTGTATAAGTGACAGGAAGCTGTACTGTACAAGTCATCCTTGTTTTGCTCTATTAAAAAGTCAGCACTTTATAATGGAAACCACATGGTGCTATGGTTGTTTTTGCTATCTTATGTACAGAAAAGAGCTGCAATATGTGCTGACAAGTGTGAACTCCTTCTTCTAGTGTATCTGCCAACTACAAGAAGAATATATCCTTAAAAAAATTTAATCACATAGAATAATTGAATGATAGTATTATAAGAAAATTCAACTTGGAAGTGACCTCAGAAGGTCTCTGGTCCAATCAGCTGCTCAAAACAGACTCAGTTATGGTATCAGTGAGTTGTACAGGGCACTGCTCAGCTTGATATAGCCATGCACTTTCCAGCACTTGATCTCCTGATCCAGATTCTCCATTCTAAAGCTGCCTTGTTCCAAGTCATGTCTGTTGTCTTTCTTGCTGTCACCACCCACTATTGCAAAAAGCCTGACTCCATCTTAGAAACCTCCTTCTAGCTATTGCATCCAAAAACTCTTCTGTTGATTAAAACATAAAAGAGGGAAGATCCCAGTACCAAATCCCATGGCACTAAAATCTTTACTGACCTCCAGTTAGAGGATGACCCACTAACCACTACCCTATAACACAAAAATTCAGCCAGCTTTATACTTTTTTCTTGCTGTACATCTATCCTTACCACAACAACTTAACTCAGATAAGGTGGGAGGCAGCATTGAAAGCTTTGCTAAAGTTGATTCTAGTTACATCTTTGTTATTATACAAGGATTGCTTAAGGGAATTGCAAAAGTCTTTGCTGCACATTTGATCAAAACTATGAAAAGAAAAATTACTTTTAGACAAACATTTAGACTTTGGCAGCTCACAGTTTGTTATTTAAAATGGATACTGAAGACTAATAGTGAATGCGGAAGACTTCTGAAGGAGACAAGAATTTAGGATAAATAACTGAAGGGAAAGCCTTGGTGTATGAATTATATAAATAATTTAAATACTTTTAGATTTTTTTTAAATTGAGATGGGGGGATTCATCTCTAAATTCACTTCTAAATTCGGGAGGCTATCTGTATTTATCAAGACATGAGGAATGTATTTGTGCTTCTATGAAGAGACAAAATATTTAATGGAAATTAGACTGTTTTTTTCTTGATCTTAAGTAGACATTGTGGTCAAGTGAGTAGCTGGAAGTTCAGAACATTTCAGTTCAGTTTACTGCCTAGGTGTCCAATGAATATGAAACTTAGACATCTAATACACATCGGTAGAAATGTAAGAAGAATAAACTAAATGTATATTGAAATGAGTGCTAAAAAATATTTCCCTAGGATCAAACAAAATAATTTAGGAATAATATTTTAGTTATGGAGGGTGTAAAATATTTTGAAATTGATGCTCTTGTCAAGGTAATGAAAACTGGTGCATTGCCAAACAAATAATCAACACTTCATTATCTCTTCCTTATTTTTCCTGTTGTTTGCTTCCTCATTTAGTTTAACAACTTTTGAGCTTTCCATTGGATTAACAAGTGCAATGTACAACATACCAAAATGAGGCTGGATGATGCTTGCTGAGATGTTTCAGCATTGATGAAATGCTAAACCTTATTGATTTGTTGTATTTTAAAATGATTTGGGAATTTTATTTACCAAAAAGATTTTATTAGAGCCAAATAATTCTCAGTGTTAATCACACAATAATTAAAGATCCATATAACTGCTGGGCATGACTTGTAAGCTTATGATTCTAGTAAAAAATGGTGGTTCCCCAAGCCACATTAGAAAGATGAAGGATTGCATGAATCAAAGATTCATAAACCTAGTTATGGAGTGTCATCAGAAAATTAAGGACAGAATAAAAGATTATCTGTGATGGTTCAGAAGAAAAAGCAATGAAAGGAAGGGCAAACAGGACTATATCAAATTCATCATTTGTAGTTATGTGATGTGGGCTTATCTCTGCATCTGCTTACTGTAGAGTATGGGCTACAGTTCTGCCTACCAAAATTAAAAAACAAAGGCTCATAATATTGGCATGAAAGTACTTCAGTTTGGGTATGTGCCCACCAAAGGTTTATTCTCAGTTATGTTGGTTTTTTGTTTCATGGGGTTTTTTTGTTGTTGTTGGTTTTGTTTTGTTTTTTTTTTTTTTTTATTTAAACACAGTGGTACTCTTGAGTTAGCTGGAATCTTAATGCTAATTAGTTTAGTGAAATAAATACTAGATCATGACACAGAAAAAATAATAAAAACAAGTAATATAGAATATATTATGAAGCAGTTTTCTTCTGAGCTTTATTATTGCATGTTTTTGAGCAAATAATTGTTATTTTGCCCACAGCTGAATGCAGATTTTAAAATTTCTTTTGGGTATTTGTATAAAATATGCATATATTTATAAAGGTGTAGTTTTTAAAATATAACATATCTTCCTTTATTCACACTCATTTATTTTTTGAATCACAACTGTACCTGAAAAACTGCAAATGCCCTAAAATAATTTTAACATTTTCCAAGGTTATCTACTATTTTAGATCATAAAGATGAGAGACGCTCTTGAAAAAAAGCTTTTCTCATGGTTATACTAAAACCTTGGAAGTTAACACGTGGCTTCATTTGACTTCTTCTGATATCTTATATTAAATTGAAAAAAAAGAAACCGAAATCCATGAAATTCCTGAATAATTCATCCTAAACTTCTGACACAAGTGAGTTAATTGATTAACATTTCCTATCAATATTTCATATTGCTACTTAAGCTATGTTTACAGACGTTTGATCTGTAATCTTAACTTGAGTTTTTATGCTATGGTTTCTCCCTTATGTATGATTTTATTATTGTATTAAATGTCACATTCCTTTACTGTCTTTGTGAAAGAAAAGTTCAAAGTTGCATCTTTATGGTGAATGCTGAATCATTCTTGTGGAGAGAAATTATGGTATATTTAATAACAATCAATTTTTTCTTATTTCTAAACTAAAGTGCAAAACAAAGATAACATAATTTGCCTTGCAAAAGTAAGATATTAATAAAACCCGATGATGATTGTAAATTAGGATGTGAACTAAGAAAGAGGACCTAGCAAATTTAAAGTACAAATTTGATAGAGGAGAATTGTAGTCATGAAAATATGTAATGCTATTAACAAGTAAAGTAGGTAATGTAAAATGTATTTTGCTTAAAAGATGTTCTTTGACTGTGGCTTGTTGACTGTGCACATATTAATTTATCCAAACCTCATTCTTCTTTTAATAATGTCAGCCTTTCTGGCACAAACTTGCCCTCTTAGTTTCACTGGTTTTCTTTATTCCTTAATTCCAGTGAGGAGAATTTCTTATTTATCTGAGCATGTGATAGCTGTAATCACATAGGGGGGGTTCATCAGCATGTGTGAGTTTCCTTGATTCTTCAACTCTTTTTACCAAGGACTCTATCTTTTCTGAATTGTATACATTCACTGACAGATCTCTTCACTGCCCTCCAGTTTCACAGAACTTCTGCATTGAAGTTTTAATAGCTGCTTTTTATCTACCTTCAAAAGCCTTTAAAACAGCCTACTGATGGAAGTTGTCAGATTTGTTTCAGTGGCATTTGGGCCTAACTGGGCAAAGAGATGGAAAATCTATAATTAATGTTATACCTGAGTGTGTGCTCTGTTGTTTTGTAATAATGTCTACTTTATCTTTTTCTCTTTTCAAGAGAGAGAAGAGGGTGAAATATCACCTATATTACCCAAAGACAGGATTAACCAATTAGTTAAACACAAATATCTGTGAACAGATGGGATGCATCTGAGACTGTTGATGGAGCTGGCTGATATCATTGCAAGGCTGTTGTCTAACCTCTTCAAAAGGTCATGAATTTTAGAGGAGGTTCCCAATGACTGGGAAAAAAAAGCCAAACCCAAATGTCAGTCTTATCATGAAAAATGGCAAGAGGAAGATTCAGGGGACTATGAGCTGGTCTGCCTCACCTCAGTGGCTAGATAGGTGATACAATAAATCCTTTTAGAAAAAATTTTTAGAGGCATGAAGGACAAAAAAGTATTTAGGAGCAACCAACATAGATTTAGCATGCATAAACCCTGCCAGACCACCTTTCAATGATGAGATGAGAGGAGATGAGTAGTGATGCAGTAGACAAAGGGAGGGTGGTATATGCCTTTACTTTAACAAGGCCTTTTACACATTTTTATAAAGTCTCATTATCATGAAACTGGTGACATATATGCTGGATAAATGGATAATGGGGTAGATGGGAAATGGATTGGACTGCTAAGCCAAAAGAGCTGTGATAAGGGGTGCAAAGTTTATCTGGTGGTCAGGTAGCAAGTGCCTTCATTCAGGGATCAGTACTGGGACTGTTCAATGTCTGTCTGCATTAATGGCCTGGATGGTGGGACACAATAAATTCTCTGTGAATTTGTTCTTGGTACCAAATTGGGAGAAGTGTTTGATACACTAGAGAACTGCTGTACAGAAGGGCCTGGTCAGGCTGGAGAAATGCATTAACAGGAACCTCCTGAAGTTCAACAGAAGTAAGTGCAAAGTCCTATGCCAGGGAAGGAGTAACTTAATGCAACAGTAGAGGCTGGTGGCAACCAGCTAGCTGAAGACAAGAGCTTTGAGATGTTTGTGGGCATCAAGTTGAATGTGATTCAGCAACAAGGTCAACTGCTCTATTTATTTTTTTTTACCTCTATCAAGGTCAGCTTCTGAGATCTATTACTAAGAATGCTGTCAGCAGTTTCAGGGGCATCATCCTTCCACCTTCATTTGGCACTTCTGAGAGTGCATTTGAAGTGCTGTGTCTGGCTTGGCTCCCTGTTTCCAGAAAGACATTAGCATACTCAAGTGAGTCAAGTAGGGGGTGAGCAAGATGGCCAAGGACCTGGAAGACATGATGGATGAGGACAGGCTGAGGAAATGAGGTTTGTTTTGCTTTAAAAAGGGAAGTTTTAAGGGAGTCCTTGCCTCTGTCTGCAACCATCTGGATGGATGGAGCCAGACTCTTTCAAAAAAAGTGTGCAGCTTTAGGATGTGAGGCAATGGACACAAGCTGGGACATGGGAAGTGACAACTAAATATAGGGAAAGAATGGTTTTGCTATTTAGTTTTTTAAGTCCTGAAACTGGTTGTCCTTAGAGTTTGTGCCATGTCCATCCTCAGAGGTGTCTGAGACTTGACTGGACACAGCTGTGTGTAACCTGCTGTAGTTAGAACTTCTTTAGGAACAGGGTCATATGTCCCAACCTAAATTATTCCATGTCTTAACAAGACAGGTAATTTAGTCTGGAAACTGGAGCTGCCAAAGTAATCAAGATATCATACACCAAAGGATGCACCAGCTTGCAAACTTTGTTGATCTATGAAAACTGAACAGACTGAAACAGCAAAAGGTGTTTGAACTAGTGGATAGTGGGAAACTATGATTTATACCAACCACATTCAAACTGAGGTGAACATTTCTTCCAAAATAGGCATGCTTGACTAGTTAAATTTCATTGCCCCTATCTAACATCCACTCATTTGCCTTTGAAAGTACTTCAGCTTTTGGCTTTAGCTGGAGTTACTATGCTCCTCAGTAATTTATCCAGAGGTCTACATGCCAGCTCAAAGGCATGCACCAGTCAATATGCTGAAAGTGCTATCATAATTCTGTATACATTCTCATTCCATTTTACCTGTCTCTCAGCCACAGAAAACAGTAGGGATACTACTTATAGACAGCAAAATATTGCCAGTTAAAGAGGACTGAAAGGAGAAACCCATCTTTCCTTTCCTTGACCTATACAATGCCATAATTTGTGGCCTGTAGAAAAGGAGATCAGGTTGGCTAGTTCTGCACATCCTGACTCCAAACACCACATTTGCCACATTTCATATGGTGAATTATAATTTAACCATACCAATTACTATATTCCAGGCATCCACCATCAGCTCTTCTTCCATGTCTGTTTGCTGCTTCCCCGTGAACTTCTTTTCTAGTAGAAGATGGGGCAACAGTAATTATTTCTTTTTCTCTCTTAAAAAGATAAACCTGTTCACCCTGCTGCCCACTGTATTCCAGTGAGATCAGGCCCTTGCTACATCGCTTTCCAAGAATAAAGTATACCCTTCTATAGATCTTGAAATACTGGCTACATATTTATACTCAGTTATCTCAGTTATTCCTTCCATCAACATGATATAGGAGTCACAGATTGTAAGTAAAAGAGACAAGCCGTGGACACTGTCCAACCAGAACCAACCCCTTCACACAATGAGTGATGTAGACAGCATAATCTAAATTTGCAGTTAGCTCTACTTTGAGGAGGCAGTGAGACAAGGCTTTTTTCCAGAAGTCTCTTTTTTTCCTATAAAGTTATAATTTTTCACTTGTATTGAAATACCCCTCATTGCAGTGCCTTGAGTGTTCTACAGCAGTGCCAGTGGTCTGTTACTCTGCCTCCTGGATCTGCCAGTGGGAATGGATGGTGACCTTTTGCTTTAGCTTTAAAGACTCCTCGGGAGCTTACTCTTCAACCAGCTCTTCCTCCAAGAATTTCTCATACTTCTATAGAAAGAAGAGTTCCTCCTATTCATTAGCTGCAGACTATGCCTCAGGCTCAGCTGTGTGTTTTGAAGGGTAGAGTATGCCATAAAGACGTCCTGGTAATCTGTAAGACACACTGGCTGTGCAGGCAACATCACCTGATTTTTAAGATGTCAAAACCAAATTTTGTTGCAAAGTGAATCTAGCAGTCAGTGCAGCTCCAAGACTGCTCTAAAGAAGCAGTCAAAACATAGGAGAAGCCAACAGAAATTGCCTCTTATAAAGAGTAGAGGAAAGATAGGAAAGACAATGGTTGGAATTTACAGTATCTCAAGACATTTGAAATTTGATTGGTCATCTAGTGTTTCTCCTTGAAACACAGCTTGAGAAGACAGTAATGTGTGTAGGAAAGGGGTGTAGACTGCCTGAGTTTCTATATCCTTTCTCTACAACATTCCTTTACTCATGTGATATCTCACTCCAGACTGAGACTTCAGAGCATTATGGACATTGAAATTGCATCGATGTCTAAAATAGACCAGGTTAGTGCAGGGACTGTCTGAACTTTGAGCATAAAACATGAGTACTTTCCCCTCCTTTGCATTGCCTCACTACATTACCTTAAAAAATCTGTTTATTTCTCATCTGGAAAATGGGCAATAATAAAACTGATGTACCTTACATGGCAACTGTTAATATTAATTAGCTAATGCTGGGGAGCTCATTTTTTCAGAGGTTTCCTATGGTCCAAAACAAAGGCATATACAAACAAAGGAAGAAATTGCATGTTTTAACCAGACAGTTTCCTTGTTGAGAGAAACAGAAAGGATAGACATAGATTTTCTGAGATTTCAGTTTCCCTTTCTTTTGCCAGTTACATCTACATTTGGAAGACTAATGCTCTAATAATACTTGCTACTCATTTGGAAATTCAGATGAGACATTTGGGTTTCTTAAGTAGTTTTGCATTAGACTTAAGCTATCTCATAAATAAATGATGACTTAAAAAAATCTGTCTACATTTCATCTTATTATAGAAAGAAGGGCTATTACAGAAAGAAAAACCCCAGGGTGTTTCTGTATTGGTCCTTCAATATGTATGTGATATTATCATGTGCTTTAAACACACCAGTCTTTAAAAAATCAATTGATTGTACTGTTCTTTGGCCTCAGAAACACTGCATTGTATATATTTTACTAATTTTCAAGTTTTAATTTGTGTGTATATAAGAATATACATATAAAAATATTTGATTATATCTACAGATGTATGTATATACATCGTATATCCATATGTACATGTACAACATAGCTATAAATACATACATATAAAAATTTTATCTTTTAAATTATTACAATTTTAAAAGATAATGCGTTTTCTGGACAAGTTTATATGAGCCTGTCTGAGGTTCTATATTCTTCATCAGTGGCAGAGAATGCTGCACTGACTTTGCACCTCCATCAGCCAGATTGCATCTACCTCCAATCTGACTGAGGGATCAGTGTGGGCATATTGATAGTCTTAATTTCCTACCTGTAAAATGAAAGGCTAGTTGAACAGATAAACACATCAAAGACTATGAGACAAGTAGTGAAGTACATAGTAAGACTAGGTATTTATTTAACTAAACCCAAGGGAATCACAAGGCTATGAAGATTTTATCCTGTTTTCTAAAAATAATCCAACACTTATTAAACATCTTGGAGAGTCTGATTTGGCAAAGCAATTAAGCATGAACTTAACTTGAAGTCAATATACTTAACCACTTGCCTATAACTAATTATGTGCTTAAATGATTTGCTGAATTTGCAATTTAATATAAATGCATATGAAGTATGGGGTTTTGGCTTTTTCTTTTCAAAATACATCTAAAAGAAGAGATTGTTTGAGTTCTTAATCTCTAATTGGTTTCTTCACATTAAGATTTTGCAAGTGAAATATAACAACCTAATGCAAAATAACAATTTTTCTTCTCCTTTAAAAATCAGATGATTTCTATCAAATATTTTTCACATTGTTCCCTGAAACATTGTCTTACATCTCATATATAGTTTGCTTATATTTGTATTTTCTTAAGTGAAAAAGCATCTTGTAGTATTTTTTTCTTTCCTAGATAACTCCTCTCTTGTTATTCCCTTGTAAACTCTCTCTTAATTGCTCTGAAAAAAAAAATTCTAATAGATGCAATATGCTCATTTCAGTGTTTTCCTGTTATTCATTTAAGAGCCACTCATTATTCAGAAGAAAATCCCCCAATATGGTTCTTTAAAAAGAGTTTGTTGTGAGATTAAATGAATGGTAAAGTTGTGAAAATTGCAATGTTTGCTTTTTTTTCCAGCTGCAAAAAGTAAATATTTAGAAGAACAATCAACAGAAAAAAAGATCCATGAGGAATAGGATGGCTTTTCAGACTCACTGATGCCAGGAGTAGTGCAATGGGAAATCTATAGAGATTACATTGCTAAAATCAAACAAGATTTTGAAAAGTTAAGTTTTTGCAGGCAATTGTATTCCTCAAATGTGTCTGTGGATTTTAATCACACTGAAATCTTCCTAAAACATTGATAAATTTACCTCTTGTTTACAACTTTTTCAAGCCCCTGCTTTACGATTTTTCCTGGTTTTTTTCCTCACTATTTACTGCAATCAAGTGCTTTTCCTGTAATTGCTCCCATAGTTTTTCCCGGAGTTGAGTCTGCAAGATGTTGCAGTAATCATTTAATCAGTAACAACACATTTTTGTATTCCTACTACATGATTAAATTAGTATAGTTTACATGTGTTACATTTAGAGAAATCATGGACTTATCAAACCAAAATAAATACTGTAGTCTAATTAAATCTCTTCTAATTTTATATCGTATAAAATTCTCAAAATAAGGTCAGGATTTTCCATGTTAATTATAAATAAGTGACTGTTTATAGCAATTAAATTATAGCTAAACTTAACTCACAGGGAAAAAAAAGGTGAAGATAGAGAAAATATCACTAACACTGTTTACAGTGATAACTTAATTTGCGTGCTTCTAGAACAATTACGTTAATTTCTTATTGTCTTATGACATGGCTCTGATCTCTTACCAAGAACTTACCAAGACCTGAAAATAGCCCAAGTTCTTTTTCAAACATCAACACATGTTGTTTAAAAAATTGTGTAAAAAATAAATCATGAATGAAAAATTTCTGAAAAATGAAAATATATTCACTTTATTTGCGTATACATTTTATTATTTGTCACATTTCTTTTATACATATTTGTTCACTATTTGGTGACTTTTGCCTCTTGCTATAATTGATTCAGTTTCTTCCAGTAGTAAAAAATACAAAACAATAGTCTTGAAGATAATCCATTCAGTTAATTTTTAATCACAGGAAGGATTTTAAATTAGGAAATTGTCAACTATAGGCTACTTGAACTTCCCTGAATTTTTTTCCTCTAACTGAAAAAAACATCAAATTTCCCATACTTGGGAAGACTGGGGTTTTTTTACCACAACTTGTGAAACAGGACCTGTTTGAACCATTTTCAGACAAAACAGAGATTCAAACAAGTAGATCAAAAAAACTGTATGACTTCTGGTAAGGACTCTATCCAGTAAGGACTCTATGCTGATAGGGTTCTAAGGAATAAAACATATTGTGCTTTCATGCCTTGGCCAACACAAGTTGAATAAAAGAGTGGGGCTATTTCCTAAGGTAAAGATCAGCCATAATTTCTTGGACATGATGAAACAGCCTTTTCAGTTAGGACAGCTATAACTGTTCTAAAAATAGTCTTTACTTCCATATTTTAAACATTTTACTACATAAACCTACATATACCAATGACTATGATTATATAGTCACATATCAGCTTATCTTATGTGTTGGCTTCATCTTGGCAAGCAATCTGCTGCCCACCCAGCTGCTCTGCCACTCCCTTTCCTCAACAGGACAGGGTGAGAAATTAAAGTGAAGGAGAATCTAATGGGGGAAGATAAAGGCAGGAAAATCAGTTATCAATATCACATGCAAAATAGATTTGACATGAAGAAAATTAACCTAATTTGTTGCTAATTAAAGAGGATTTGAACAGTGAGTAACAAAAGAAAAAGATGAAAATTAAATCTTTGCCTGACCCCTTTTCCCAAATTCAATTCCAATCCTCCCCGCCAGCACTTCTTCCTCCTCATTATCTGCCCCTGTTCAAATACCCAGAGCATCCCAGGGTGTGGGGTACAGTACAACCTGTCCATAACAGTTCCTCTCTGCTTTCCCTTCCTCCTGCTTTTCCTCCTTTCCCCAGGCTGCAGCCCTGCACAAAGCATGCCAGTGAGAATCCTTTCCACCAAGCTGCTTTCCACCAGTCCTTCAGGAAAAAATCTGCTCTACTATGGGTTGTCTACAGGCTGCAGTGTGGAGATCCACTCTGGCGTGGTCCTCTCCATAAACTACAGGGAAATGCCTTCTCCACTGTGGTCTTGTTAATGGCCTACAGGTGAATCTCTGCTCCAGCTCCTGGAGCACGTCTCTTTTGTCCTCATCCTTCTCTGAGCTGGGTCATCATGCTGTATTTTCTCACAGTTTCAGGGGTGTTTGTTTGTTTATTTGTTTGTTTGTTTGTTTGTCTGTTTTCCTCCTCTTTAGCTTGTCCAATATATTTCCCTTTATAAAATATGTTTTCTCAGAGGCACCACCAGCCTTTCTGATGGGCTGAACCGTGCCCTGGGGTGGATTCATTGGGACTGTCTGGAACCAGATATATCCCACGTGGGACAGCCCTGGCCTCCCCTCACAGAGACCTCCCTACCAAGACTCAGCCATGGAAACCCAATACACCTCAAAGGTTCTAGAAATTGAACTGCCACAACTCTTCGAAGATTTCAGTGTTAATTTTGATCCAACTGAAAATTCTATGCATCACTTTCACCACCTTGTATGAAAAAACTTTCAAGGCACAAAATTTGTAGGATTTATTTGTCTTGATCACAGTGAAGAGTTGCTATTTAGTTTTTGTACTACTAACATTGTCTGTGATTACTGTCATCAAGACATAGCTCTCACCTGGTTTGAATAGGTTCATATGAACTATTTAAATTGCCCTTTTAAAATTCCCCCACAGCCAGATTTTTTTTTTTAGTAAGACCATAATTTGTTCATAAATCTAAGTGTCAGAAGTTCTGAGCAATCAGTACATTGCTTAGTAGGAGTGAAAAGTACCAAACTCCAAGTGACCAGGGTCACTTGGTTTGTTCAGTCCTTGGTTTGTTCAGCCTGGAGAAGAGGTGAGTGAGGGGAGACCTCATGGCGGTCTTCAAAATCCTCATGAGCAGAAGCAGAGGAACCAGTACTGATCTCTTCACTCATGTGACCAGTGAAAGGATTCAAAGAAATGGCATGAAGCTGAGTTTTAGGCTGGAAGGGGAGGTTTAGGCTGGATTTCAGAAGAAGGTTTTTCATGTAGAGCATTTTTGGGTTCTGGAAGTGGTCACAAACCTGATAGAGCTCATGAAGTGTTTGGACAATGCTGTCAGGCACAGGGTGTGAGTCAGGTTGTCCTGTGCAGGGGCAGGAGTTGGACTTGGTAATCCTGATAGGTCCCTTCCAACTCAGCATATTCTGTGATTCTGTGATTGATTCTGTGATTCTGTGATTCTGTGAATCTTTAACCACTTCACCAGAATATTTACCTTTAAACTACCAGTTTCAAAACCTGGCTTGTTTGGAAATATAAATGGATTTGGTTTAGCTGTACCAGTAGCCCTGCTCAAGAGCTTTTTCATTGTTCTTCAGTATTTTGAAATAGTTTTGCTAGAATTTTTCCTGTTCTAGCTCAGTGGGTTGCCAATTTTTTCTAGTCATGTATCAATGCCTGACTGTTTAACCCACACACACTCAACTGGTAGGCCCACTAATCTGCATATGTAACGTCCTAAGAGTTCCTTCTTCCTCCTCCTTGCACAGTGGCAGCCTCAGAAGAAGTATTTATGAAGAAGATAGGTAGCATCACTAATATTCATGGTTTTATGTTAAACATTACCTTATTTTATATATATATATATATATATATATATATGTAAAATGTCAATTTATGACATGCACTATAGTGAGCAGAAGAGTAAACAAACAATATGTATTTTAATTCCTCTTTGATTGTGAATAATGATTAATTACAATAAGATTCACTTTCTGAGACTAATACCTAACTATAATTATGGTCATAATATTAGACTTGCATCTGTAATAGCTGAGACATTGTTTTCTCTGCTGCACCAACACGATGTATATTTCTGTTTACCCATTGAAAAGCTTGGCAGATCTGTCAAGCACTCAGACCTGTGACCTGGCAATATTAAATTTATTTCCATAATCTTAGTTCATGCTGTGTGTAATTTTACATGGCAAGAAGTTTCCCATAATATCACATGACATAATATGATGTATCGTACCAGCAGATATTCATCAGTATTTCTGTGCCTCTGTACAGTAAATACTAATACCCATGGTGAAACAAGTTCATTGTCTGTGTTAACAACTGCAGAATTGCCAGTATGCCCATTTATTCATAATTGGTGTTATATACCGGGTTCCATTTAAAAAAGTTTAAACTCCAGCAAAAAGTTGTGTTCAAGTAAGGAAAGTATCTTGCATAGGTCAAAATCCTTTCTGAATTTTCAATCTTCTTTTGCTGGTCTGAAATGCTGAGCACAATCTTGATTTATGTTAACAAAAGATTTGAAATTCAGAACAAATGTAGTGAAAAATTCTCAAATTTGTGGGGAACTGGAGACACTTTGTTAAGGGAAGAGGAGAGGTGATATTGTTGTATTTGAAATCTGTAGTGGGAGGAAAGAATAATTTGAAAAGGAAATAAAGCTAAGGTCATTTAGCTAAGGTAAAAAATCTAATAGATATTGACTATACACGAATAAGTTTATACTGACTAACACAAGTGTGTTCCAGGCATAGCAAAGAAATATCTTTATCGATTCTTCTGCCTGTAGCTTTTCCAAAGGCTTTATCTTTCTCTCACTAATCTCTTCAAAGCTGCCCTTCAGATTTTTGTCTACATAGATTTTATAATTTCTGACTGTTATTTTTTTTTCCTGTTTCCCCATGGTTTGACTCATCTCTGTGTTATATTTTTTATGGAATGGCTATGCACTACTTAGCATTGCCTAAGATTAGGTTGAAAATTTTATACACGAGGAGTGACATTCTGTAGAAAGTTATATTATTATAGTCTAGTGTAAAACTTTCTTATGTATGCATGAAAATATATATAAACTCCATGGCTGCCTCTGGGCTTACCTATGAATATATGTGAATTCCTTTACCTTCTATCAAATTTTAATATAGCCCAATTTTTTCCTTTTACTTTATTTCATCTCCATAAGGTAATAATAATTCCCATAATCACTTTACATCAAGACTTCTCTTTAACTGTCCGTGTTTTTTGGCAAAAACAATGTATCTCTTAGATTTAAAAATGACGTATACAAGGCTAATTTCCTAAATCAAATTACAAGGTAATGCTGCATTTTTTTCTTGTCAAATAATTCAAATTTTTAATATCTCTGTGAAATTATATATTTGCTTGCATCAAGGTTATTCTGATAAAAAAGGATATGAAAGAAGAAGGTGGTTTTTTTGCTTGCTTTTCTAAGATAGGGAAACTATAGAAAAACAATTGGTTTTGTTTGCTTACAAATTGTGTTACAGTGAGATCCTGTACTGGTTTCCAGGTCATACTGGTCACCTCATGGGTGCTTCCAGCTTGAGGCAGAGCTCATTTAAAAGAGGTGTGGACAAAGAAAAAATGCTAAGCAGATTAAGAAGCTAAGGGTGTTGTTTAAATTTTTTTTAATATTTGATCCCAGTTGAAACTAGTGAGGTTAATTGCTATCTTAAGGCAGTTGGGATCTCATATTTTATATTTTGCTAAAATTTATAATTGAAATAAAATTACTCCTGAACTTCCTAATGATGAATTACTAAAAGATAAGTAAATCCTTATACACATATAATTGGATTATACATTTTGGGCTGGGTATCTGTGCATTTATACAGCAAATACAACAGAGTTGTATAAGAGAATCATAATCCTGAATGAGGTACTATTGTAATATATATTTATATTGGAAGGCTGATCTATGTTTTCCTTTACTTATATGAATATATATTATGATTTCCTAATACATGTCTACTTCTTAAAAAAAAGTGAAAGAACTGACTTCATTCTACAGTATGCAATCACTAACATAAAACCTAGAAATCTTTAATGTATTTAATTTTGGCATGTAATTGTCAACACAATATAAATAGAAACACGTGTAAACATATGGATATGTATACACTAAAGATTTAAAAATATTTTTATAAATATTTATATGTATATGAAATTTTAATTGACTTTTTGGCAGGAAAAATTGATTTATAGAACATAAAATGACAGAATGGTTTGGGTTGGAAAGAGCCTTAAGGATCATCTTAAGTTCCAGCTCTTCTGCCATGGTCAGAGGCACCTTCCACTAGACCAGGTTGATCAGATGCCTTTCCAGCCTGGCCTTGAACTCTTCCAGGGATGGGGCATCTGCAGCTTCCCTGAGCAACCTGTTCCAGTGCCTTTCCAACCCCAAAGTAAAGCATCTTTTCTTCACATGTTACCTAAAACTACCCTATTTCAGCTTAAGGCCATTCCTCCTTATCATATCACTCACTATATGCCTGGCAAAAAAGTCCCTCTCCAGCTGTCTTGAAGGCCTCTTTTGTCATGGAAGGCTCCTGGAAGGTTTTCCCAGAGCCTTCTCTTCTCTGGGCTGAACAGCTCCAGCTCTCTCAGCCTACTTAGGAGAGGCCCCAGCTCTCTGATCATCTTCCTGGCCCTTCTGTACACTTGTTCCAAAAGGCCCACGTCCTTCCTATTTCAGGGAGCCCATAAATAGAGTACCCCATGTGGGATCTCACGAGAGCAGGGGGAGAATCCCCTCCCTTGACCTGCTGGCCTTGCTTCTTTTGGTGCAGCCCAGGATACGGCCAGCTTCCTGGGCTGCACGCGCACATCGCTGTAATGCACTCTGGTGTAAATCACCTACAAAAATATTCTATAAATCCCACTTCCACCTGCTTCCCTTCCATTATTTCAGTCAAAAAGTTGTCAAGGATAATTGAACAATATATTTAGTAATCCCGTAGTTCAGCTTTGAAAATATGAGTCAAGTAATTCTGCTGAAGATCCTCTTATAGATATTTGCCTCAGAAGATAGGCATGTGGCTTACTTTGAGAGCAAAGGTGTTAAATAATGCTCTGAAATTCAATTGCTATTAACTAAAATGTTATTTTTCCTTCTAAATTATTTTAATATTTATGTTTTAAGCTATTTGATAAATTACTTCATCACTTTTAACTTTTCCAGTAGAGTTGTTCATCATGTGCAATTGTCCTACATTTCAGATCAAAACTGACTATCAAATTAGAAAATGAAAGCAACTTGTTCAGTATCTCATATGTGCTTGAGATCACTTCCAATCTTTTGTCTGCCTAGATGTAATTTTGGCTGTTACAAAAATGTACCTTTTTCAATTGCACCCACAGTACTAAATCAGCCATGCTAATCATACTGCTGTGTTTACAGCTCCTCTATTTTAATGCCATTTCTGAACTTATGAAAATTTACTTTTTAGCTACTTTTACAGTACTGATTAGTACTGAGATAAGAAGAGATATCCACAGAATCTCTTAAAAAATAATGATGGAGACTGTTGCTTCCTTAGTAAAAAAAAACAACATTCCCTTTTATGTCAATAATTATTTATATAGATATTAAAATATTTAATTAATAGATTTATTATTATGTAATCATAAAAACCTTACTTTTAACAAGTTATAAATGTATGACACAAGCTATTTTCCTTCATAGGTTGCCATTAGAAATGCTTTTTTTGTTTGTTTGTTTTTACTGATTCTGCTGGTTTATACATGTTTTTGATCAGTATGAGGCTAACACAGACTTAGCCTACTTATCACATTTCCTTTTAAAATATTGGAAAACTCTTTTCCTTTTTTTTTTCCTGGTCTTCTGGAAGCTTCCTCAGAATTTTGAGATTGATTTGTGATAATGATTAAATGATAATTAAGATTATTTATTAGAAGGATCCTCAAAAAATCTCAAAAATTTCCTTAAGTAAAAGATGCCCAATCCTGATAATTACTAAAATTTAACTTCAACAACTGTCATCTAACATAGTTGGAACAGATGGAACAGAAAGAATTTTCTTGGCACGTTAAATTAGAGTTACGTAATTTTGTTTCCAACAATAGTAACATGTAGAAAGTGTAGGTCTTTTATATCTTATCCAGACAGTTCTCTCTCTTTATTTTCTTTTAATTAAAATATTTCCTATGTGGCACTGTTAACATTTGTTTCATCCTGGTATACTAAAATATTTTCTAGTATTGACAGAAAGAGGGAGGTAAGCATGGAAATTCTTTTTTCCTTTTGATGTATTATGGTTGTATGTGGAAAAGTGTTTCCAGCAGCAGGGAGGCCACAGGGATTGTCTAGTGTTGGATGTGCTGATTCCAGCCAGCCCCTACAGACCCACCACTGCACATACCTAAGCCCATCAGCCAAGCTGAATATGTCTTCTGCTAAAAGATATTTAAGAAAGGGCAGAACCATTGCACTGTTGGAGAGGTGAGGTGGAGGGACTGAGGGAGGGAGGGAGGGAGGGAGGAAGGAAGGAAGTGGCAGAAGGAAGGAAGTGGCAGAAGAAAGTGGCGGAAGTGGCGGAAGTGGTGGAAGGAATGGCAGAAGGAAGGAAGTGGCGGAAGGAAGTGGTGGAAGGAAGTGGCAGAAGGAAGGAAGTGGCGGAAGGAAGGAAGTGGCGGAAGTGGCGGAAGGAAGTGGCGGAAGGAAGTGGCGGAAGGAAGTGGCGGAAGGAAGGAAGGAAGGAAGGAAGTGGCGGAAGGAAGGAAGGAAGTGGCGGAAGGAAGTGGCGGAAGGAAGTGGCGGAAGGAAGTGGCGGAAGGAAGTGGCGGAAGGAAGTGGCGGAAGGAAGGAAGGAAGGAAGGAAGGAAGGAAGGAAGGAAGGAAGGAAGGAAGGAAGGAAGGAAGGAAGGAAGGAAGGAAGTGGCGGAAGGAAGTGGCGGAAGGAAGTGGCGGAAGGAAGTGGCGGAAGGAAGTGGCGGAAGGAAGGAAGGAAGGAAGGAAGGAAGGAAGGAAGGAAGGAAGGAAGGAAGGAAGGAAGGAAGGAAGGAAGGAAGGAAGTGGCGGAAGGAAGTGGCGGAAGGAAGTGGCGGAAGGAAGTGGCGGAAGGAAGTGGCGGAAGGAAGGAAGGAAGTGGCGGAAGGAAGGAAGGAAGTGGCGGAAGGAAGGAAGGAAGTGGCGGAAGGAAGGAAGGAAGGAAGGAAGGAAGGAAGGAAGGAAGGAAGGAAGGAAGGAAGGAAGGAAGGAAGGAAGGAAGGAAGGAAGTGGCGGAAGGAAGGAAGGAAGTGGCGGAAGGAAGGAAGTGGCGGAAGGAAGTGGCGGAAGGAAGTGGCGGAAGGAAGTGGCGGAAGGAAGTGGCGGAAGGAAGGAAGGAAGTGGCGGAAGGAAGGAAGGAAGGAAGGAAGGAAGGAAGGAAGGAAGGAAGGAAGGAAGGAAGGAAGGAAGGAAGGAAGGAAGGAAGGAAGGGAATTGGAGGTGGTTCAGGAGCTAGAGAAGTTACCTACTGCAATGACTAGTGGAGGACCCCATGCTGAAGCAGATGGATATTTCCTGAAGGAACTTTGGTCTGTGGGCAGCCCACACTGCAGCAGATTTTGTTATGGAGTCTGTGGAGAGGACTCACACCAGACTGACAGAATAGTGTGAGGAGGAATGACCAGTAGAGAAAAGCCATTAGGTACTGATTGTAACCCTCTAATTCCCAGTCCTGTTATATTGCTTGTTGGGCATATCCTGGAGCTAGCAGTGAAGCAACAAATTGAGCCTGGAGGCAGAAAGGTATTGTTTTCATGTTTTTCTTGTTTGCCATTATGGAAATATATTGTAATTATCTATTAATAATTTTCCCTAAATTGAGTCTTTTTTGTCTTAGACAGTAATTGGTAAGTTATCTCTGTCTTTTTCTTCAAATTATATCTCATTTCTTTTATTTTTCTATTTTCTCTCCAGTCCTGTTGAGAGGGAGAGTGAGTGAGCAGCTGGATGGGAGTTCAGCTGTTTCTCAAGATAAGCCCACCACAATTATGCCATCTCAGGAAAATAGATCTATTATGGTGGCATGTACTGGATACATTAATATATATATTCTGTATTAAAAAAATACTTAATTTTAAGTAAATTTGGGTAAAATGTCTTATGTATTTAAAATTTGACTTATGTGGAGTTTGTATTTTACTCTAAAACCTATGCATACTGGTTGCATAAATTTCAAGGTCTTGACTGATAATACCAGTATATGCTTTTTGTTTTCCAATATCAGTGAAAAAATTAAATGTATAAAGTTTAAAGGTTGAATTATTAAAACACAATTTTCAGGGAAAATAAGACTACTCTAAAATGCTTAAAGGTTGAGTTGTGAGCACATTCTGAACAGTGTGAGATGCTAAAAATCTGAAGATTTCTGCAAATAAAGTAATGACTTTGAGGGAAAAAAGTGCTATTTTTAATTCATGATATCATATGTCTTGATATTTGTTGTGTCAACTGAGTACTGAATGTGTTTTCAAGCTGTCCTTTGTGAAGTTAGCATACAGTCAGTTTGCCAGGCAAGAGTGAGTACTTCAGCTAAACCTGGCTGAAATTTTTCTATAATTTGTAAAAGGAATATCTTCAATATTCAGAAGTTTTCAATCAGGGCAAAAAGAAAAAAACAGAAGTAGTGCATATTTTTCAATTATTGGTTTACATTTTCCTTACTTTAGGAAATTAACTTGACAGTTATATCCTAAGTCATAGCATCACTCCTTGATGTTGCAGACATATCTTAAAAAACAGCTAAAAAACTAAGTATAAACTACGTCTTTAAAGTACATGGTTTATTTTTCCTGCTACTCCTACCTTTACTTAGAAATTTGTTTAGTATTTTCATTAAAATTAAAGATTTCTGTGATTCAATAAAGTTTTTAGGAAAATAGCATCCTGAGATACTGGAGTCTTCAGATACATTACATGCAACTCTACTCCTTTGTGTTAATTTAAAACACAAAAAGGAGTCTGTATTACTCACCAGAGTAATAGCAAAAATAGACACTATAGTCAGGAAGTTGTGTAAAAAATTAGCCCCTTTTATCTAGTCTTAAAGAATACTTTTCCTACATTTTTAATTTTAAATGTGAGCTACAAAATTGTAAAACTCTGAATAGCTAATAGACTGTAAGCCAATAGCCCAATTTAAAGACAAAAGAAGTCACAATCAGGTAATAAATAAAAAAAAGGGAATGTGATGCTTATCTTCCAAATAAAACATAGATTGGTATGTGTATGATATAAATTTCAAATGTTTGGTTTATTTTTTCTTAATGAAGGTAAAATGTAGAAGGTGAACTATATAAAAAAAAGTAAACAAAAAGAATGTAATTCCTATGCATCAAATGCAAATAAAATATAAATAAATAGGAGTTTTAAAATAGGACTATCTGAATTAAAATGTACATAAGACTTAGAAATAAAAGAATGAATTTCATAGTTTAAAAATTTATTTAGATTTAAGGTGAAATGGAGCTATCCAGAACTGACACTGAAAATGATGGAAAACTTGGAATTTATACTGTTAATTAACATGGGAACTTAACCTAACAATTTGGGTTCAACTCCAATTTTGCACTGGATTAAATAAAAGTTTTAATAAGAAAAGGACAAAGTCATAACAGAACCAGACAGTGTTGAGTAATTTAATAATATACAGCAAATAAATTACTTGTAAAATTGCTCCATAAGACTCCATGACTTGATAAAAATGTGGAACCTTGGAAGAAAGGCGAATAATGAAAGAGTGAATAGACACAGAATGCATCATGACTGTAAAGGTTTGTGTTTAAGAGACGGGGAAGGAAGGGATCTACATAATGCAAATGGAAGGCCTGTGCAGAGGAGGGGCAGAGAATAATGAGGAAGCCAATGACATTTGCAAGCTTGAGCAGTTGCAAGGGCCAAGGCTCTTCCTGCAGTCTGAAGGAATGAGCAGGAAAGGAGTTTCTCAAATCTGGGTGTGAGTGTGTGTGTGTACAGAAAAAAATATATATTCTCTGATTTAAGGAAGAATTCAGCATTTGAATTTTGCAATTTGATCTTTCTATATGCTAATCATAATCTAGATAACATACAAAGAATATCAATATCTAAGCAGAACTATAAGTTGGCACCTGTAATTTATTATTGAGTAGGATTATTTGCAATGTTTATGGTTTTTTATAACTTTTTTAATAACTATTTTTTTTAGTTCCTTCCACTCACACAAAATTATATATATTGGCTTGAAGATACCTTGGAAGGAAATTTTGTCAAAAGAACTGGTAAAAGCATAAGGAAAATATTAGACCTAGTTTTCAGTAATTTAAATTTCTAATATTTGATTTTTAAATGATGAAACATCCAATAACCCAAATGACCCTACACAAACATATACATGGAATAAATTACTTCAAATGAAAGCACAAAAATTATTTGTTCAGCTGCTCTAGTGGCTGGAAGGTTAGGAACAAAAGCTATTATTGTTCAGCGTATTTTTTCACAGGAAATAGACAGTGGCAAACATACAGTAGTTCAACACATGAGATCAGAGACACAGTTTTTATAGTAAACCAAAACCAGATGTTGGAGGGACTCAAGACCTTTACAGAAATTATTACTTATGTTTGCCTTAGAAAGCAAAGAAAGTTTACAGAGAGTCATGTACCTGATTAAGAAAAAGACAGGTTGCAAAAGCTATTCATTCAAGGAAAAATATTTGCCATACAGACTGTTTTATATATAGCAGTTAGTTATGTACACAGGATTCAAATTTTACTTTCATTTGGTTTTTGAATGAGTATGCTAACTCCTTCATACTACTAAACAACCGTAGAAATAAGAAGAAAGTTAAATATTTTTAAACTAAATACCAGAAATGTGCAGTAAGCCCTTGGAGTTTAAGTTCTGTCATTAATGGATACAGAATCAGGCATTAAAGAATATTTATCAGAGAAAAAGATGGAATGTATGGTACTATATAGGTAGAATATTGCTTTTCAGGTAGCATGAAGTCTTTAGTTAAGTATTAGTGATTTGATATCACTGGATTAACTGGTTTAATAGGAATTTGATAGAATAGTCAAAAATAAGGTCTTAGTGCTGCATCATGTAGATTTCTTGCAAATAGGCACTTAAGTAGAAAAAAAAAAAGGGGCAAGACCATAGCATGTTGGAGACCAAGGTTTATTTGCCATAGGGCACAGATCTATGGGAAATGAAACACTGCTTCTAGTACCTCCCAAACTATTTGTTTTCTTGGCTTTTTCAGACCATCTTTTGCAGATATTGCAGACATCTAACTTTTCCTAGAAAATGTTTTATTTCCTAGCAAGGATTTTTTTTTATTTCCCTATTGTTTGGTGTTTTTTTTTTTTTTTACAAGGTTGGGTTTAAATAGGTTTTAGAAAATTAGGTACTCATCTTAATTGTAGTCCTTTATTTAGTCCGTTACCTCTGGAGCTTTAGAGTCTTGAAATTCTGGATCAGTGTAATCCTGCTATTTTGGAGACATGTTTGTAGGTAATATGCAATGAGTAATAGGAAGCATTGTGACAGCCTCTAATATCAGAGAAATTGTTGAAGGATATAGCAACAGTCAAAGAGAAGTTTGTGCCATTCTATTTTAACTCATAATTGGAAATCTGTTAGTATTTTTCAAAGCTTCATGGACATTAAGTATACAAATTAAATGCATTACAAGTAAAAGAAAAATAATCTTAATATAATACCAATAATTGAATGAAATTATATTAATTATAATTCATATGAATATACATATATTCATATGAATATATTTGTAAGCAATCAGAAAAAAATAACCTGAATCTCAAATTTCTTTAAGTTGCTTATTAGAACTTCATCCTGTTAAATACTGCTAAGTTCCAAGTGGAACTTCCTTGAGCAGAATTTGTGGAATTTCCTTTACCCAATACCCACTTGCAGGTGCAATCTGGTGCAAACTCTAATAGAAAAAAGGAATATCTTTACATCTTCTCAAAAAAGTTTCAAGTATGTGGTTTGAGTTTGCAAATAAGTATATAATCTTGCCTAAAATTCAGATCTTAGCAAAACCAGGAAAACATGGACTAGACTGTACAAAATAGATCAAATAGAATGCCCCTCATCTTCTGTGGTTATGCTTAGACAATAAGTACTGTTGGTAACATTTTATCCTTTCTGTTTGATTAAATACTTAAATTGTGTAAATATGCAGACACTATTTTTAATGATATTAAATGCTTAAACATTTCATAGTAATAAATTCACATTATATTCTAGTTTTAAAATTTCTTCCTATGTTTCTGTAGGGAAAAAAAATCTATTGTGAATTTTTATTCAATTTAAGTTCATTTATGGCTTTCTGCAGTTTGATTTACACTCTGTACTGTCCATAATAAGGTAATATACTGTAATTAACCTTATCTTAGATAATTTCAACTTGTTTTTCTGAATTGGCTTTTTGAAAATTTCTTGCAGTGATAGTCTACTGAAACATAGATGTTGAAAATGAGGACACAGATTTATGTCCTCAGTTTCAGCCTCTATGTTTATAGATTCATGTCCTCAGAGAAGAGGAAGATACTGCTTGCATACAGAGGTGTGTATGATAGCACCTATTGTTCTTGGATCTACACATTTTCCTTCTTCTTACATTGTTATACTGAATATGAACCAAATAGATAATGTTAGAATTCATGGGATGAGCTATTCATTTAATATTCCATTGAGATTTAATGGAGACATTACACAGCTGTCTTTAAATGTTTTTGCATTTAAGGGTTCAGAGCAGGCTGAAACTGGAGGAAATGTTCTGAGCTAGATGAACAAAGTACATATCCAAATCTTTTGATCCTGGTGTAGACTCAAATGAGCAATTGTAAGAAAAGAGAATTTCCTGTCTGGCTTCTACTAGGAAGGCGTAAACATCACAAGTTAAGCTACAATGATAAACAGTGTTTCTAATTGGCATCCTTGCTGATCATTTCAAAGAGATAAATGATCAAAGAAACTGGGCTACCCTCCTGTACCTAGAGATGACTCTTCCAGTGCAGGATTAAATGTAGTTTCATGGTGATTGTTTTCCAACACATCTATACAGAATTGGCAAATGCTACTTATTGTTACTTTTCATCTTATAATATATTAGGGAAATAAATATGTAATGGCCAACATTAAAGTAAAGAAACTAAAAATTCTACTCTCACTGTTAGTGAAGTAGAGCAACAATTAATTTTATAGCTAGTATGTTAAGTATGGAAAGTCTGCAACTGAGGTAATAAGGATGTGTTACACCATGAATCGCTATAAGACATCCATAAAGCTCTGATGGGGGTGATTTTCAAGACATTTTGAAAACTAAATTTAGCAACAGTGAAATTTGCAAGCTACTGCGATGTAAAAAAAAGTTGTAGAAGTAATCTTTACTAGTGAAATAAGGTATATTATCTGCATTAGAAGATAAAATGCCAGCAGGTGTAGTTCAAAAGCTCATATGTACTTTTGTCTGTTTAAGGATAAACCACATTTAAGAGTAGTATTGCAGAAGAAACTGTTCTCTTAGAAATAGATTGATTTGGTACATATTACTTATTTTGCCTCTACTAGCCAAAAGGATTGTAAGTGAGCATGAGGCAAACATTTTGGACATTTTCTTGTTATCCTTACATTATATTGGTGATAAAAATGTATTGTACTGACATATTTTTTTAATGAGCAGGCATATAGTATTTTATATAATAATTTTCAGATTTCTGTAAGACTGGAAAAATGCTTTTGCAATGCCCTTATGCTAAGAATTTTGCATAGCAAATGAAAGTTTGCATAGCAAAATGACCTTGAGTTTACCTGGATCAACACTTTGGTCAATTCAGGTAAGCGGTAGATGCAGGTAAGGATTAACGGGGCTGCACAGGAATGAGGACAGCATCTGATGAACAGTGGATGCAGAAGCAGGGGATTACTGCTTCCATTTCTTTCTTCTGCTTGCCAATACCCCTAATATAGTCACCAGAGCTCTCTTCCCTACCCCTCTAGAATTTTCTTTGTTTCACAGGAATGGTCCACATTCTCACCTTCTCCCATACTGCCCCATCCTTTTGATAATAAAAGTTAGTCTTAACTATGCTTCTGGGGAACCCAAGCCAAACCCAAGCCAAATCTTTTCATGATACTAGAAGGACAAATAAAATCAAAAGAAAATCACTTCTGTTATAGTTAATAGGATTAGTTCAGTTAGCATTAAAGGTATTAAAAATAATAATTTTTTTTTGAAAATGGGAAACAGCAAATAAAGTTAAAAACAGCTAGTTTTTGTTATTTTACTGTGATGCTGTTTATATTCGTAGTGTATTAAGAGGCATAGCACTTCATAAACATCAATTTAATATTATATTTCCTAGTATTGTAGCATAAAATAGAAAAGTCACTATCTCACACTAACATGTCATTCTGTTTAATGGAATTGAAGGATTCATTGATATTGAGTTCTGCTGTAAAAGGTACATCTTCTCAGCTCTAGTTATCTATGTTCTATCTAAAAATAAAAATTAGAAGTGCAAAACACTTGTGTTTTCATAAAAATCAAAATAAATTATTGCAAAATTGTGTTTACATGTCCTTAGCATACACTCTCATCCACACATGCTGTCCAGTTAAATATTTTTCCAATAGACACTTCACAAAATTCTCCAAGGCCTCTTTTGACTTTAACGAGTTTTAGATCAGTTCTGATAATGTCACATGTCCTTAAAATCTTGCAGTAATAGCAGTCTCCACAAACAATTTTCTTACATTACAGAAGCATGTTTTGCTGCATATATTGTATAAATGTACCTTCTATCATTTATATTTGTATTTAAAAATATATTAAATTCTACTAGCTTTGAGATGCTACACTTCTAGCTTTTTTAATAAATACTTATGCTGGGAAAGAACTGCACTTCAATAACCTATGTAAACATATTTCATATTATAAGACCTTAAAATTACATGTTTGACAGATAGCACACAGGTTCTCAAGGGTATTATTGCAATCTGTGAAACTTATTAACTGCGATTTCATAGCCAATGACAAAAGATAATAAAAAAAAAATCATCTGTTCTTTAAGTCAAATCATTTGTCCACAGATAATAAGAAGTCATCATTTCCATACATGACTGAGAAAAAAAATAAAGTTTGTCACCTTTATCTGGATCAGTCATCTGATCAAAAAGACACAGTAAACAAAAAATTCTAATATTTCAAAGGTTTTAAATTTGGGATTCTGTAGAGCAATCTTTTTGAACCTGACTAAAAGCCAGTTAAAATCCTGGAACTGCAAATTATGTCTGTTAAACAAAAGAAGATAAAGAAGAAAACCTGCTGACATTTTCAGTCAGAAACACAGGGGTTGGGGAAAATGTAGAGCAGTACCAGATGCTTTTGGTTGAGGCACCTGGAAGTTGTGGATCCAAATAATTTTGCTAGACCACACATATATTAATACATGCTGCTTTTCCTGCTAATGTGAGCATACTGTATGCTCTTGTAGAAACTGCTGCTGTTTAGATTTTTCTTCCACACCTTATTTCCCTCTCCACCGTCATTATAGCAATTTCTATTTCATTGATGTGGGATTCTAGATGATTTTTCTTGCACTGACTGAAATACCCCAGCAGCTTCTTATACCTTCATTTTTAGTGACCCAGCAGCTGAGCTATAATGGAAAAGTTAAGCAAAGAGTCCATCCTGAACAGTTCATAGTCTTGTGTCTTCCTGAAATAAACCAATATTTGCTTGCAGTTTTTTTTATTTAAAAAAAAATATTTAGAGAATTATAACAAAGATTTGAGTATTTTTTTCTGGAATTAAGTAACCATTGAGAATTACTCTCTCACAAATTGGACGATGAGCTTTACAATTCTGTCCTCCACAAGAGCTTATTGGATCATAGTCAAGGATGAGAGATTGGAGAAGTTGGTTTGAATTTCTTGAGTGAAAGGCAGGAATTAAATATGTTTCTTGCAATGTCTAAAAATTAGAGAGTAATTTGTTTAAAATACAACAAAGTTAACAAATTAATGAAAAAAAATACAAATGCTAAAATGCCTTTTCATGAAACCATAGTTTGTGGTGCTGTAGTCCATATAGAAGAAAGTTAAATCTTCATTATAATGAGTTTGGGAGATTTTCTTAAAACAGGTGTCTGAACATGACATGTATTTTTATGACAGTATCAAGAAATCATTTTGGCATGGAAAAATGGAAGGATTTAGCATGTGAAAAATTGGTAAACAGCAATTGATTAGCATGATTTTGGTTTCCCATCTGGTGGATCCAAAGTACTTCTGCAGCCAGGCAACAGAGTGGTAGTTTTCACTATGTTCCAAGAATAAGTAACATACCAAATAAAATATAAACCTCTGACTTTTCAGTGAAGTCAGCTTGAGTTCTCCAAAACAGTATTATTATTTTTTTCTTTTAGACAGTATACTATATTCATGTTAATACCTCTGTGAATGAGAAAATAATTAGCAAAGGAACAATAGTCATTCTCAGGGTTTTTTTTTTTCTCTATCATTATCTATTTTACCCCAATGTGTCCCTACCATCTTCAGAAAACACTTTTTTTTTCTTCTTGCATCTTTCTTCTCATGTCATTCTTTTGCTGCCCAGCACTCTCAAGCTTTTTGCAGGAAAGTAGGGAGAGTGACACTTGATACTGAAACTTGATAAATGAATTCTTTGCCTTCTTGTGTCTTGGTAAGTGGACCAGTAAGCTATATGTTCTTGACTTTCCCTGTTGGTACAATGAAAAAATATAACAACAAAAGGATTTAACGTTGAGTAAACTTTATTTTACTTCCTGCACTGGTTAATAGTATATTTTATATGCGAATTCCCTAATACACTACATGATTGAAAATGTTGTAGAATGATTAAAATCTAATATACTTGATGTTTCCACAAGTGTTTTTGAAGTTTGTTGTTTAAACATCTTAACTTAAGCTTTCATTCAACTTGTATTATGTGAAGATTAGAATACAAAGAAAAAAAAAGAAACTCCTCTGAACCAGTTTTTATAATGTGCATCCTTAACTGACAATAAGTAATTGGAAAAGAATTCTTGTATTTGTGAGGCTTGACCTTGACATTGTTTGTGTAGGCCTCCAAAGCAATTATTGTAGAAACTGAGATGGAAAACAATGGCAAAAAGCAGACAGTAATGCTTGAATTAGTGCAAATCACAAACACAGCTGAATGGTATTAGATGACAGTTTGCTTTTAATGAGGGAAGACACGAAGTAATTAAATCTTGACATACAATTATGAAAAATATCAGGTAACAAGCCTGCTATGCAATATAAAATAAGAGAAGACATTTTCTGAAAACTTGCCTGATGCTCTGTCATCTGAGACTGTTCTTTATGAGTGCAGGGTGAAGGTCAAGGAGGTATCTCAACTCCATCAATCCTTTGGACAGTTACAAATGACCTTTCACTTTTCATAAGACATTCAATATTCTGAATGGGAGGGATACATTTTTCTGTGTTTAGAAAATAGCAAAATTGAAACCTTTTATAGCGCACAAGGTGCATTTGTGTTTGCATCTCCTGAACAGCTCATCCATTTTTAAATGTTTGTTGACATCAATATCTCATTTCCATGAAGTAAATGATTTAAAACGCTGTCTCTGTTTCAACATGTATTTTGACTTTTCATACTTTTATTGCATTAATTTTTATAGATTTTGATATATATTCTGTTTTTTCTTCAAAAGAATGTCTTTAAATGCTATAGTGCTTACAGATGTATGCCTCTGAATGGCTGCTGTTTGGATTTGATATTGATAGAAATCCAAATTTTTGTTTCATATTTATTTTGCAAGGATTAAATCTCAAAGTCTATTTTCATCTTGATCTCTCATAAAAAAAGGTGTGTGTGAAAATTTTGTTGTTAGAACATGTACCACCAGATGCATATTTCTTTGTGACATACAGGATTCAGCTTTAATCCACAAGAGTTTCTGTGTGTAAACAGAGCTTGTTCTTTGGTCACATAAACTTTGATTCCAGTAGTGTGTGAAAAAATAATTTTTTCACACACTACTGTGTGATTTCACTTGTGTAAAAAAAGAATTTCATTGTTATTATTTTTGTACTGTATAAAAATGATGGTGTCAAGCTACTATTTCACCTACATTTTGGAAAGTCCTAAGTATTTTTTGCCTTTTCCACATAAATGAATTTATTCCTCCCATTTGTTACACAAAACAAATGAACTTCAAATTCTAGATAAAAGGTGTTGCTGGACCTGTCCAATACTCTGCATTATGAGCAGGTAATTCTTTTGCTAACTTCAGCTGTACTTTAGTATATAACTATAGAGAAAATAAAAGAGAAAAACTCCAAATATGTGCAAACATTACCAAAAAAGGGCATATCTTCATTAAAGAAATAAAAAAATCCAAACCCTTTGAAATAGAGCATAATAACAGAATGAAACAAGTTTTGGAATAGAAGTGTAAACTTACATCACGAGAACTCAGGTGCATATTTTATACTATCTTAGCCCACTTGCTGTATTTAATCAAAGATGTTAGAACATATAACACAATTCTATCAGTTTAGAAAAATCTGTTACTACTTTTAGTGCTGAAAGACAGGTTTGCTTTCAACTGAATATAATAATTTATTTAAATCATACATAATATCTCATTCATTTCCTTAGAAATATTATTCAAGGTCTGCCATGGGCAGGAATTTGAAATAAAATATAGGTAATTTTATTGGATTTGAAAAGCTACTCAGAACAGAATTATTAAAACAATTATCGGAATCTCAAATTGGTTAAACCAAACTGACATTCATAATATCTCAGTAATTTGTTTTCTAAACTATGTCATGCTACTGTCTTCAAAGTCTTGTGATTCGGTTTATCTGTGTCTTGCTTATTCGTTTCTTCCACTATACACTGAGGTAGTTTATATCCTCAGACTAGTGTAAATCACAAGTTACCATAGTTTGAGAAACACTTTTTTTCTCTCTTTCTCATTTTCTTCATAGGTAAGCTCTGAAATGGAAAATAAAGAAGCATTTCAGGGCATTTTAGGGAAGCATTCCGGGGCAAATATTTTCCACCATGTGCTCTTTTATCTATAAAACACCATTATCATGAGCTTGTCTTTCAGGAATTTCAGCAAATTATAGACTTATACAGAATTATAGCCCACATAAGTAGATGTTCAGAAACATTTCCTAAGACCACTTAATTACATTGAGATATAATGAGCCTATATATGGCAAAAATGTTGAAAACGGCTATTTAAAAATTTCAGAAACTTCCCTTAATTTTGCTGAGGTACATTCAATTTCCAAGCTATTGCTGAACCAACTTCCCCTCACAAGGAAGTTGCAGACTGCATAGAGGTCTCCCTTCTCTCTCCTCTTTTTCAGGATGAACCAGCCAAGTGACCGCAGCCACTCCTCATATGGCTTCCTCTCAAGGCCCTTCACCGACCCTGTGTCCCTCCTTTGGGCTCTCACCAACAGCTTTATACCTTTCTTATATTGTGGTACCTAAAATGGGACTCAAGGTGAGGCTGCCCCAGCCCAGAGCAGAGCAGGACAATCCCCGCCCTTGCCTGGCTGGCCATGCTGTGCCTGATGCCCCCAGGGCAGGGTTGGCCCTCCTGGCTGCCAGGGCACTGCTGGCTCAGATTCAACTTGTCATTGAACAGTACCCCCAGGTCCCTTTCCATGCCACTGCTCTCCAGCATCTCATTCCCCAGTCTGTCCGTATATCCAGGGCTGCCCCATCCCAGGCACTTTCCCCTGTTGAACTTCATATGGTTGGTGATTGCCCAGCCTCTAATAAACCCTTTTCCCCAGACATCTTTTAAAGAACCATGCACGTGTCTTTCCTGGAATTCAAAAAATCATTTAAATTGGTTCTTTCTTCAAATGGTAATTTTTTTTATTTTAACACAGGGCTTCTGAAAATATTCCTGTTTAAAACTTCTAATCTATTTTCCTGATAAGTCGTATCACTCTAATGTGATACAAGTAAGTACCAAATGTAATGTATGATATGGTTAGTCTTATATAGTTAGTCTTAAAATATAGTTAGCTATATTTTAAAGCAAATTGGGAAAAATAAAGTTGACCCATGCAAGACATTTCTTTTTCTCTTAAGCTGTTATTAATTTGAGTTTGTGAATGTTAATTAGCCACTCAGTCCAAAATTGCTCCTTAATGAACCAGTTAAATTTAAATTGCTGTCACAGCCTCAAGATAGCAACTGAGTTCTTGCTGATCTTTTCTTACCTTCAGGTTAACGTGGTGGAAATATAGATACAGCACATGAATTTTTTCTCCTGTTAAGACCTGTGTCTTGGTTTGAAACTAAAGCTCAAGCTTTAGTTATTGGGAAGGAAAAGGCCAAAAGTGCAAAAAAAAAAAAAAAAAAAATCAAGCTGACTAATATCCAGTGAAATAAAATTTATTTAAGCATATTCATGGCTTGGAGAATACCTCAATAACATACTTACCTGCAAAAGCAATGACTTCTAGCCAGGTGATATACATTGAAATGATACACTATCTTCTTTCAAAAAACCCAAACAAACCAGCAAAAACAAAAGAAATTAAACATAGGGAAAAAATGGCAACATTATTGTGGAGATTTTACATTAAGAAAAATAGAAACTCAGTTTGTTTTCCCAGAACAACCATTACTCAGTCACAGTGCAAATATACGAAAATACAGTGAAGTTAATACTGCACAGTATATGGCACAGAAATACAATATAATATGTACAGAAAGTGCAAAGCAGCAGAATTACAGTTGCTGTGGGAACCATACTTGGAATTTAATGACATTTGTTTGTGTCATATCTCAATCATAATGTTGCATTAACGTAGTCATTTGCATTTAATTCTATATTACATTCCCAGTTTAGAAGAACACATTTCCAGTTGCTCATGTCTCTGCTTCCAACAATGATTCAAAATTATATACTTTCTAAGATTATTTTGACAGAATTATATATAACTTCATGATGGAGCATCTCATTACCCTGGCAAGAGACCTTGAAGCAGGAAGTAGTTTGTGAAAGAGTTTGGTATTGGCAACTAAAAATCTTGTTTTTAAAGATGGCTTATGAACTACACTATTATGGTGTTTTACCTGTACTTTCATGGATGAATATTTTTGTTATGAGACATGGAGTGCTTAATTATTTCTCAATGACTTCAATGTAAGTGGTCTGAACTTGTAAGAATATAGCATGCATAATCCAGTTAAGATTCAATTTGTACTTTATTTTTTTTTGAGAACATAGGGCATCAGGCTGGGAAAAAGATACAGTCACTTAGGATGGAGGTCCATAAGGTTTTGTCATCTCTTCTGCTACAGAAAAGCAGTGATGAGAAGCAGGTAGAACTAGTAAGCAGCTAGTAATCAGAATAAGGAGAACTGGGCACAAAAGTAATGAAGAAGAAAACAATCTAATAGGCAACATGACCAAAAGAAAGTGATGTATACTAGGTATAAAAAATTCAATAATACTGTAAATTGAATATGAATTTATTTGTATATGGTACTGTTATTTGAATGGAGATGTCACTTAGGTAATCTATGATTAGACCAAGACTCTTTTCTTCTGGCAATTAAACAAGGAAAGCAGGTGCACTGTTCATACCTCTCTTATGAAGAACCATCGCTGACATGAGGATTATAGAAATAAAGGTAAAACAATGACCCCTAAAAGAAGTGAAAGAAATTCTAATCAGTTTCACCAGGAGAAGGACTTCACCTTGAAAATTACACCTAAATTTCTTTTAAACAAAGTTCCAGAATTTTTATTGATTATACAGAAGACTGAGAAGATCTCACCATATCCATTTATTTTAAAAGATTGCAAGGATTAGAGCATGTTTCCAGGGTAAAAGACAGGAGAGAGACTGAGACCAAAGAAAATATACATTACTCTTGAGCAGAAAGGCAAGGCAGTATCATGGAAACCTCCTAAATTCTTTTCAGAGTTGTGATGATATTGTGTTATGAAAACTCAACCAAAACTCAAACACAGTTATTGGGACCTGTTAAGATAATTGCAACCCCTGCATGAAGTTGCTGACCTCAATTTCAAGCCATATTCAAGGTCATTTCATTGTGAAAAAAATCCTCTCTTTTACCACTTGCCTGCATATGGTCACTGAAGAGATTTGGAATTTAACTTTAGGTTCCCCACTACCTGCCCTCCACATTTATTTACCTTGGGTATCATTTCACAACATAATGGTCTTCATTTATTTATGGTTATCTATTTTAAGAGTGTCAGGCTCAGCAGGTTTTCCTACTTTATAGAGGAATTAATTTATTTCTAAGTTATATCTTCTTTTCTTTGAAGGGTTTAAATTATTTATTTATTTAATAAGAAACCTTATACAATTTCTCCCAGTCCTCTTCCCACAATTCAAGTTACTACTACATTTTTGCTCTTGTTGAGTTGTAGGGTTTACTTTACTCAGTTGGAATGCTTATCTCTAAGAAATAGATATTTCCCTTATCAGTGAACTAATCAAATTATCATGTGACTGTAAAATCTGCAGGAGCAATAGCAAAGTATTCTCATTAACCAATCTTGTTAAGTAGCCATGAGTAGTTGTCAATTGTTTATCAATAGGCAGCTGGTGAAATGCTTAGTGATGACAAAAGCATTCATGCAGCAAGCAAAAAGTGCTTGCTCTGAAGTATTTCAAGGTCAAGAATTTTTAATTCAAAATCTGGAAAACAGAATTGCACAAAGGTATATAGTAGATGTGAAATGTCCAGCAGTGCCATAAGAAATATGGTATGAGGAAGGTAAGTTTCACACAAACCTATCCAGAATTAGTTTCAGACTCACAAAGCATCTTACTGCCAGCAGATTTCTCTTGAAAAATATAACCATAGGAAAAAACAAGGCCTGAGAGCTATTAGTTTTCTGCAAGTACTTTGGCATGGATACATTGGCTTGACAAACCCACAAAGAAAATGCTGAACACCAAAATTAAGGAAAGAGGTGTTATTTGTCATAAGACTCAGTAAAACCTCAGTATTTATTCATGGCTTTGTAAATATGGTATATCCTCTTGAATGAGGTATGCCACACCTTTTTTTCCTATCCTTCTCAGGCCGCAGAGTGGGCTTATCATTGAATTCCAGACCTAGTGAATTTTAATGGAGCACCAGGGTTAAAGTGGGCTCTCTGGCCAAAAAAGTTCCAAGAAATCTTAGTAACTGTTAAAAGTTTTCATTGATGATCAAAGACTAACTGATGCAAGTAATGTCATTACAAATATGATTTGTTACTATTGATCTTTTGCTGTCATGACCCATGATAATCTTAATTTGGGTCATAAGCCAAAAAGCTCTTAAACTATTACCCAAGCAAGTGCAAAATATCTACAGAATAAGCTGAAATTAGCTGATGGTCAGGTGCACAAAAGACCTACCCATTTTTAATTGTCCTTTTTTTTCCATTGGGTATTTAAAAAGGAACATGTAAAATATGTCTGAGATGCGAATAATAGAATTGACGAGACTGTCCCAGCAGATAAAGACTTTCAAGCCAATGGAACACTGTTGATGCTTCCAGGCTTTGATTGCCTGTTGTAAAACATCTCCATTTTTCTATTTGTTGGCAAGGATCTACGCTGGAGAAAATTTCCTGTAAGGATAAATTGGCAGGCAAGAATCTGTTTACATTCTTAAACTTGTGTCTGTAGAGCTAGATGCCTTCTTTGCTTTTTTCAGTGAGATCATGTTTATCTGTCTGATGGGCTTGCTTGAGTGGATGGGCTCTGTGGAGGTTTCCTATTCCTGGCTTTGAGAAAACTGAAACATTGGAACACATTATATGTAATTGCAAGAACAGTTAGTAAGCCAAACTTGGAGAGCCTTGGGGCACTTTGGTTTGTGGGTTAAATCAAGCATGAAGTCATGGAAGCAAGAATCATCTCTTCTTTGCCCATAGTTGGCAGCGTAGGAAGGAATCAGGCTGGTGCAGAAACTGGAAAAAGAAAATCAGCTGAGTTCCCCTAAGGCGCTGTTCTCATTATCAGCCAGTGAGTAGCTCTGGCTAGAAATAATGCTGCTCATCTACTGTGCATCCTGCTCCTGGCTATAATGAATCACAGTTTGCCAGGGTGATGCATACACCTTGACTTTGGCAGTAATCCAGTGGCATAGCTACCTATTCCCTTGTAAAACAACAGGAGGAGGGAACATTTAACTGAGGTAGGAGGCTGCATGAAGGCAGCTCCTTGCCATCCTGGCAATGTGCCTCTGATTTCACACAGCTCCAGGCATATGAGCTTTCACTGGGAGAACAGTGTTTGAAACAAGCTGGCTGTTGATTCAGACAACTGACTGGTATTCTCTCTTCTCAGTTTGTGGCAGTTCTCATTTCTGTGCTTCTTCATAGCCTTTATTTCTTCTGGTTATTTCTTTTTCCGAGTCTTGTTTCCTTAGATTTTCACATGAAGCTCGCATGATTTTCACCTTCCTCTCCTCTCTGATAAGGAACTTACTGCTGACTTTCCTCCATGGTTTATGTATCTCAGCTGCTCAGGGCAGAAATGATGGTGAGGATTAGGTTATGGACAAGAACTCACCACTTTTTTGCTGCAGTCAGTGTTACAGGGTTACTAAGCTTTGAATATAAATAGAACAGTGTTGAAAAAATAACCAGGTTGTAAGCACTCTGGAACTTCACAATTTTCCTTTCACATGTCTATGCAAAAAAATGCGTCAGTATCGCTGAAGTGAGAAGACTTAACTACTTTCTTCTTCATTTCTTATCTTCACTTTACTGTTCTGTTCATCAAGAGAATGAAACAGCAAGTGCTTAGGTAGGAGAAAGGAGAAAGTGAATGGAACAGCAGAGCAGACATTGGGGCCCCTGTTTGCTTTAATTGCCAAGGAAAAATGAAGGGCATTCTTGACAATGCTCATCACTTATTCTTGCACTGGAGGTGACTGACATGTATCTTTATGATACTTGCCTGTCAAGCTCCTGACATTTAGGCTAAGCCAGTGCTATCCTGTTGAGATATAACCATGTCACTTTCAAGTATCATTAGCCTACATTGCAGCTCAAAATTTCATTAGACTCTATTTCCGGTTCTGCTATGCTTGGCAAAGTCTCCTTGCTAAAAATAATCCATGTCCCCAAACAAACCAAGATTTACCAATTCCCACTGGTGTTTTTTTTATATTAAGATAATTCAAGAGGTAAAAATAATTTTTCAGCCTTTTCTAAAGATGTTTATAGATACCTTTAAGGATGCTTGTTATAAATTAATTATTTTTGTTTCTTTTATGTCAGTAACATTTTAATAATAGATTAGCAAAACAATAAAGTTAAAACATAACCTGTGGTCAAGTTAATGCCTAAGTAATTTTTAGATAGAAACTTCTGTAAAAAAAAATGACTTAAGGAAGAAAACTCTAGTTTATTTCACAAGCAAATTCAGTAAAAAGTAGAAGTAATTAGAATTGAATTTTGCAATAGTTTCAAAGAAAGGAAGGAAATGCATATAGAGCATATTTATACTCTATTATGACACATTCTTTTGTTTTCTTAAAGGTGCATAACTTGTATGAAGGTTCATCATACCAAGTGACTGTCTACACATGAATTAATTTCCTAACTCAAAGACAAGGGGAAAAGAGAGGCAACCACAGGACCATGTTTCTGGATTATTTTGGCTGCCTCTTTTAGACTCACAATTTGTCTTTCAGAGCAATTTATTTTTCTTCATTGGCCATACAGGGAATTTATGTGACTGATTCTGATTTAGGTATCTCTATCGTAAATACCTATGTGGGATGCTTCCAAAAGAATAGCTAGAAGTAATATTCACATTAAGTTTTAATGCAAGCACACATTTATAACATTATTTTGGAATTAAGTAATGCATATTTTAAAGTTATAGGCCTTGTAGCTGGCAATCTGTGGGAATTATGCCCTCCCTAGTTAGATATTTGCTATTATAAATATTGACCTTATACAGAGAATTGATAGATACAATCCTTTCAAAGACAGATCTGAAAGGTAAGGGCACTCAAGAAAGCATTATCCTCAGGTGTAAGAACAGTCCTGATACTCAAACAGAGGTGTAGATGTATCAAACAGAGGTGTGGATGTATCAGGAGACCTGTTTAGCTAAGCAGGATTTTCCTGATAGTGCTCCAACCTCTAAAAGCAGAACACAGGAGACCAAAAAAGGGACAGAATTCAACAGCGGAATCTAAAAATGTTGCCCAGCCAGTGTAGGGATAGTGTCAGGAAAGCCAAAATGCAGCTGGAGTTCAGCCTTGTGACAGACATTGAGGGCAACCAGAGAACTTCTAATGCTATATTGTAAAAGATTGAACAAGGAGATTGAACAAAAGATTGAACAAAAAGATTGTCCAACACTAAATGGAGTGGGTGATTTGGCAACAGCAGACACATAAGACTTAGGTACTCAATACTTTCCTTGTCTCAGTCTCCCTGTCTCTCTGATTAATAAAAGAACTCAAGAAGTATCATCACTGGGTGAGTTAGTGATAACTGGAGAGAACTTGACCCATAAAATTCCATGGGAACTGATAGGCTGGATACAAGCACATTGAAAGAACTGCTTGATGTCCTTGCAAGATCATCCTCTGTCATCTGGCAAGTCATAAAATTTAGGAGAAATATTCAAAGATTAGAAGAAAGAATATGTCCCACAAATCTGCAAACAAGAGCATAAAAATATCTAGGGAACTACAGACTATTTTAATTTAATTTAATTTAATTTAATTCAATCCTTACAAAAAATCATGGAGCAAGTCCTCTTGTAACACACTTCCGGGCACCCAAAGGAGAGCGATACTAGGGAAAGTTGGCATGGTTTAGAGAAGGTAATTCATGCCTGATCAATCTGATCATCTTCCACATTAAAGTGTCTGTATTTGTGGATAAGGGAAGAGAAATAGGTGTAATTTATCCTGAATTTGGGAAGGCTAGCAACACTGTCTTCCAGAATATTCTCATGTTCAACTTATAACATTGCAGTCCAGATATGTGGTAAATAGCTAAAAAACTGGATGTATAGGCTGGTAGTGGGGACTAGGAACTGGAGAATTATGAAATTCTGTATTGAGATCCATTTTGTTTAACTTCTTTATCAATAACGTAGAGAAAGCAATAGAGTGCTTGTTCATCATGTCAGCAGATGACACAAAACTGGGTGGATAAATCAATGAACTCAGGAAGGGTTGCCATTCAGAGGGACTTGGACAGGCCAAAAGAATGGACAAAGACATTCCTTGTGATATTCAGCAAGGACAAAGATTAAAATTCTGCACCTGGGAAGGAAGAACTTCTTACACTGATACAGGCTGGGGATGGACTGCTTGAGGAGTGGCTCTGCTGGGAAAGATCTGTGGCTCTTCACTGTCAGTTGGATGCGAGCCTGCAGCAGGTCCTGGCAGTGCAGGCAACCAATAGCATTCTGGGCTGTTTTGGCAGGAGCACAGCCAGTAGATGAGGGTGTGATTATTTGCTTGGTATTTGTAAGATGTAGTCTAGAATTGTGCAGATTGTACTGCTCCCATCTCCCCACCCTCACACTAAAACTACAAGAGAGATTCTGATTATGGAGTGAGTTCAGTGGGAGGTGGGGAGGTGACCCAATTGGTCAGAGACTGGACCTGCCCTGGGCTTGTTCAGCTTGGAGAAGAGACAGCTTTGGAGGCACCTAATTAAAATTCTTTATGATGACAGTCATGGCACACTGGAACAGGCTGTCCAGGGAAGCCATGGATGGCCCAGTCTCTGGAAGTGTTTAAGGTCAAGCTGGAGGGGAATTTGATCAACCTGGCCTTGTGAAAGATGTTCTTGCCTATGGCTGAGGGGTTGGAACTAGACGACTTTAATGTCCCTTCCAACAGAAATCATTCTGTGATTATGTGACTCTGTGGTTCTGTGACAGTCCAGCAGTAAAACATCCTGTCCAGACAAAGTTTGCAATCTCCTTTCCTCTATGTTCATAAATTATTAATGAAAGTGTTCTTTTTTGTTAATTTGTTTTAGCAATTAAGAGAGTAAGTTTTCAGTAGAGTTTTTGTCAACATGAGAAAAGGATTTTTCTGGTCTTCATAGTGCTTGCTCCTCAGTAAGCTTTTGACTTCCAAAGTCTGAGGAAGTTTGTTTGTTTTGTTGTTGGTTTTGGTGTGGTTTTTTTCTCTTTTTTTTTTTTTTTTTTTGTAAGGAGCAAGCATGAAAAACTAATCCATTATGAAAAAAAAAGCTTTTCATTTGCATTGTGGACTAGGGATGCTATTATGTCTCTTGAAAACAACATGTAATGAGGGCTTTTAATTAGACTGATCAAAGAGAGAGAAAGATAAACAATCTATGTTAAGAGTCTCAACAAGAAGCTTGCATGCTGGAGAGTTGTATTAAAAAATAGAACATTTTGTTCCATAGTCCACATAGTTCCCAGACTAAAAATATTCTTTCTTCATTTGTTATAACAGCTGAGAACTGTCAGAATTTCGATATTTGTAGTAGCAAATGAAAATGTTTGATTTCTTTATATTTCCTGTATTTCCTCAGTAGTCAATCTGTAGGTTAAGAAATCAATTTAATTCAAAATTAATTAATTAGTTTTAGTATCAAAGCAGAGCAGATAAATTTACTTAGAATGGCAACCTTAATGAAGATGAAATTATAGAAATTGTTCAATGGTTTTGATCAGTTAGTTCAGCACATAAAAAATTAAATTCTAATTAGCATTACTCAAATAGAAAGTTTTGCAATTTGTGTGTCTCTTTCTAGCTTGCAGTCAGGACACCAGTATGCAAACAATGAATACAATGATGGGTTCAGCAATAAAGAGTGACAGCTCATTTATTAATAATATTTTGTGGCTCTACATATACATGTATGTGAAATCAGAGTCGAGATCACACCCTATTAAAGTAATTGGTGAAGAGATTTTTTCAAACTTGGCAAATTAACTCATTCCTGAAAACTTTTAAAAGGCACATCAGATAGGAAACACTCAGACTGCAAAAGCTTCAATAACACCAATGAGATCTTAGCCTGCTTAAAACAAGCTGGATACATGATGCCAAATGAAGAGACACTGATACTGTCAGGAGGGTAGGCTAGATAGTAAAGTACCAAATAGAATGAAAGTTAGAGAGCAAAATGTTTGCAGCTATGTAGTTGCTACCTTTTGGACTTTTCCTGCTGTATAACAGGGTGTAAAGATCTCCCCTTTCTGCGTGTCAGATTTTCAAGTGGTGGAAAAGCTGGCTCAAGGTCCTTTAAGCCAGCTCAAGGTCCTTTTTCACCTAGGATTGGAGATATTATTTGTAGTTTTTTAATCCAGGCAAACATTATCCCATCTTTTTCCTCTTCCCTTTTAATTGGATAATTGATTAATTAGTACTATTATATGTCAATGTGTGTTCTTACTGTATGTATCACAAACATTTGTATTCTCCCAGCTTGAATTTTCTTACTGACCCTATTTCACAGGCACTTATAATTAAGCTCATATTCCATGTAATAGGCAGTTGTATCATCTACAGATTTTTTTATTTGGGTAAACATTTCCCAAAGATTATTTATTTTAAACATAGTCAGTTTTTTATTTATATACTCAAAAATCCATATAAAGTAAATTCTCAAAAAAATTCAACTGCTATGCTTAACCTATGTTTTGCCTATTATAATTCTGAAAATTAAGAGTCCTGTATTTCAAGCTCCAAATTGAAGGAAATTCTTCCTCCCAAATCTATTATCACTGAATGACAACTCTCTAGACTTTTCCAAAAGTTATTTAACATCCATGTTAGCATTAACCCAAAATGTGGGTATATGAGTAACATTGATTTGCTTTGTTTTCTTAAGGAGTTACCCAGTTGTAATGCTCTGTCATGTCTTTGACATATTACAAAAATAAATTCTTTGAATCACAACCATGTGCATCATGCCTGTCTGCATTAGAGCAGTTTGTCCCCAGCAATTATCAGATTACAGCAGTCCAGATTTCAGTACCCATTTCTATCAACTTTGTAAACAGGGATTTATTCCACAGTACCTTGATAATACAAGCCCACCATACTTTGTTATCTTTAAGTTCTTGCAGAATGAGAACCTGTTTGCAAATTCTCTGCATGGTTTGCTATCCCTTTTGAATGACCACAGCTCCTTCATCTCAAGCACTGTCTTCTATTTCATTGCAGACCCACATACTCTGGGCGTGGTGACCTCTTTAAATATCTCACCTATAAACCTTTAATTCTAGTGAATGCTGCATACTGTGGCAATTTGTCTGTTGGGATCATCAGTCTTGCTCTTGAGGTTCACATATGCTCTCTTCAGATGTCTTCATCCAGGAAACACCACATCTCATTCTGCTCACAGATCATAAGATTCCTCTTGGGTTTAGGTCCCTAATCCCTCAGACTCAGAGACTCTTTTAACTTGTAAGAATAATACTGAAAGGGTAAAAAAAGACAATAAAACTGGATGTAACGACAGCCAATCAGTCAGTAACACCACCACCTCCCCCTCTGCCTTATATCTCCCTTTCCCACTTACAATCAGCAGCAGCTGTAGTGCAATTAAACTCAGCAGGTGTTCGGAGGAATTACATTTTATCACCACCATCCCCTCTCCTCCTCTGCTCCCCCTTTTCTCCCCCCACTCCCACAAGACCCAACTGCCTTTCTTTATGGGTCTATAAAAAATAGAGCTAGTCAGATATATAACAGCAGTAAAGTATCCAAAGAATTAGTAACAGAAGAGGATGATATATGAAAGAAAATGTGTTCACAGACATTCAGGGGGATTTTTTGGAATAAAAACATTAATATTCCTTAAACTGATAGTTATAAACTCTTCAGGGTGTCTTCATTGTCTTTTCACTTCATGTAAAGCCCTTAACTTGATTGTACAAGGTTCTGAACATTCTTGTCTGGATTCAGTAATGTGATTCATCATATGATTATGAAAGCCATGATGATGCTTTCATGTGGGCTACTTACCTGCTTAAAATTACCTAAGAATGCAAGTGCACTGATGATCATAGTGCTTAGCACCTTGCAGAATCAAATGTTAAATAAGTAATATTATTATCAGCTCTTGAATATACTAAATCTGAAAGGGTTGGATGGAAGACCCAATCTTCTTGTTACTAGCCACTACCATTAGTCAATGAAAAACTAATTCAAAAGATTTTTATACAGCATATTGCCCATTAGAAGAGAAAAAAAAATCCTATTTTGGGTTTCTTTCTCTGATTCTTGTTCAGTCTTTCCTCATTTTCTTAGGTTTCTTTAGTCTTTCTCTGTGATCAAACATCATGTTTTCTAGCAGAAGTTTCTATTTTGATTCATTCAGCTTTACTAGGATACTGAATCATTGTAGGACAGTAGTCAGGCAGATGACAGTGGAAGTGACAGAATATTCTAATGATAAAATGTCAAAATAAAGTTATCAATTTTATATTAAATTTCACTCTTTTTTTACTCTAAAATATGACTTTTTTAAATCTCACTCATTTAAATTGAAAATCATAAGGGAAAATTGTAATTTTAAAGATTCTTGTTATATTAATATTATAGAAACAATTATTTATTTTAAATACTTTCAGAATCCAATGTTTTACTTTACACAACTTACATTTCTGTGTGCTGTTGTTAATGCAGAACTTTTTTGTTACAATTTTGCTTAAGAGCTTATTTAAAACTGGATCTCATGCTCTTCTGCTAATAAAATTTACTGGGGTGAAAAATAAAGGAGTTTTAGTTTGTAGGACCACATGTTTCAGCATCACAGGGAACATTTGTACCACTGACCTATGTAGCCTTGCAGACTGGAGCTGTGTATGCCTCTGAATTACGTATTTTAGAAACACCTAGTAACAGTTTTAATATTTTGCCTCAAAAATACATTTATACAATCTTCTAAAAGTTTATATTTTTTCTTCAAAATCTTTAAAACACCAAGAAATGTGAGAAGTTTTTTTCTCTAATGAGAAATACATGAAGATCTGAATCATTTTCTAGTTTGCAGTTTAATTTCACATAAGATGTTGAAAGGAAGCATACATTCAAATGGACCAAGTCAGTGCAAAGGTTCGTACTGCTCAGGGTAAAAGCATGAAAAGTGTGAGGAAGACACTCAAAGATGGTAAAAATACATTTAAAGACAGAGGGACATTACACAAACAGATCTAGATGCTGCATTTCTTAGCCTCAGACTGTTGAATAAGATATTCTTTCATCATAGCTTTTTTCAATGCAATTCTCAAGTATTAAAGCAGCAAACACATGAACAAGACAGGCCAGAGCCTTCTTGGCTCCCCTGAACAACTTTAGCAGGACTGGAATCTTTAGAGTTAAAAAGACTTTTCAACAAGTAAAGCTTTGGAATATTACAAATAGTGAATTTTGACACATTATACAGATTGATCAATATAGTGGTACTTGGCCCTGTGGTATAGGGGTATATAACTGCTTCACCCCTAAATCAGAAAGGTTGTTGAGCATAGTAAGAAATCCTGGGCGGTAGTTCAGGTTTTACAAGGCAGTGTGCTAAAGATCTTTTTGTTCTCTCCATCCCAGATTTCTTTCTTTTTTTTTTTTTTTCCATGCCTTTTGCATCAGTCTGTCTCTTTCTCCCTCTAAGCAGCCAAGAAATCAATTGCTCTGGCATTCCTTTCCTTCTACATATAGTTGGAACATTTCTAAACCTTAGTTAATTGTAAAATTTTTGGTTTGGCTTGGAAGTTATCAAAAGATAGACATTTCACCACATTTCTCATAGCAGTTTAAACTTCTAGAAGGAACTCATTAGAACTGAATGAGTCATTAAGACATAATTCACTTGCCAAAAAATATGACTTGAAGCTAACAATGGACTTCGTTTGAATTCACCAAATATTTTCCATTTTTCAATGTTAGATATTTAAATTTCTGTAGGTGTAGTTTCTTCTTTTACCCTTTAGTCTTGTGGCTGAACGGCCCTCAGGGTTAGGAAACCCAAGTTTGATGTAATACATCTGAACTGCTGTCTCTCTTCTTTGTCTCAGTGGAACATTACATAATGTGGAGTATGGAAATGGCCCCAACAGAATAATTATTTTGTCTAAATTAACTGGCAGCATTTTTACTGCGACATCGTAGTGAAAGCTCATTAACAGAGGAGTATTAAATCTTTATCTTAGCATTTCAGGAGTGGTGTTGGAGGAAAGAGAAATAAATGTCTTCCTCCTTTTTTTTCTTTTTATTTTTTACCTCATAAGCATCACATCAGGCATTCTGCAATGGGATGTGTTAATTCCAGTGAACAGATGCTTCAAGTCAAAGATGTTAACATTATCCCATCTTTTTATAATAAGCAATTAAACAAGGTCTGGGATTTTGAGTATAAAGACACTTTGGTCTGCCTCACAGAAATTCCTGTGTAAGTGATCACAATTGAGTAAAGAAAGCCTTTTTGGATTATTTCTAAAGATGGAAAGAAAAAAATGACAGTAAAGCATTTTTAAAAGGTAGCACGGAAAAATGCTTTTATTTTTAACAATTTTTTGATTTCGTCTTCTTTGCTGAAACAATCTTTATAAAAGAAAACCTTTTAGTACTGTAGGTTAGACTGTACTATGTACAGTTCTGGTTCCAGTAAGAAAATATAGTGGAATTAGAGAAAGTACATGTAAGGGCAACTAAAGTGGTTAGGGGGATGGAGAATGTACTTTGTGAAGGGAGACTAAAACAGCTTGGCTCTTCAGTTTGGAAAGGAGACAACTTAGGAGTGATGGCTTATAACCGTGTTTTACGCAACTGTAAACAGTGCACAAACTGAATGCAGAGCTGTTATTCATTAAATCCTGCAGCACAAGTAGAAACTGCTCAGTGCAAAAAGTGTGTGTCTAGTTTAAAACAGTTAAAAGGAAAGAGATAGTGAATTTATGGGGTTTGCTGCCATGAGACTCTGTAGAAGCAGCGAATATCAGTCAACTTATAAAAAGGGATTAAGACTAATACATGGACAATAAGTCCATAAATAGATACTAAAAGCACTCAGCATAGATCTACCTCTTACACCTCTAGCAAAATAATTGTAGGTGTTGGTGAAGGAGATGGACTGTAGAAAGTGTCCAGTCGTGTACACTCTCCCTGTGCAGCTTCTCCTATTATCACTGTTGGAGACAGAAAACTGGACTTGATGGTCTGACCCTGAAGAGCATTTTTTTTATGTATCTGTCAGTGTCTCATGTGTGATTTCAAAAGCTGGAAGAGCAGGAAGCTATATCATCTTGAGCGAGAGAGTGGTACCTACAAGCAGCAATGGCTTCCATCTTCTGATGTTATCTTAATTCAGAGCTGTGTACCAAAAGGGAGTTTCTGGTTGTCATAGCTGTACTATACAAGCTGAACATCAGCTTTTTTGCCTTTTTGGAATGCAGTTTTCTAGTCTGCTAAATATTTATCAATATTCAAGCATCTTTTTATGAATGATACACCATACCATATTTGACTGTTACCCCAATTTGAAGTCATTAACCATAGTATTAAGGGTTTTTTTTTTAACACAGTAGAGGCAAGAAATTAGTTTGTTGATATTAGCTACTTAGCACTGTTTGTCATTTCACTTTGCTGTTAGACCATTCTGGATGGATTGGATTGAACAAAGATAAGAAAGATGTAATTAAATGGTAGGCTCCAGTTTGATTTACATCACACAGAGGATACATTAAAAATCAGCTCTGTGCACGTGTTACATAAATATAACACATTTTGTCTGAGAGTAAGGGAATGCTATTAACTTCTCTTTTATTTTAGACCTGCTTGAGCAAAGCATTAGGACATTACATCCCCTGCATGCAAAAGTATTTGCTTCTTTTCACAGAGCTACATAACTATGAGGTCCAACATGGCCAGAGGCCTATGAAATACCTAACCAGACTATGGGTCATGATTATTGTTCACTGAGGTAGGATGAACAGTGAATCATAGATTTCCCTGGTGCATTTTTTGTGCGTGTGAAAATTTTAGATTTGTCAAGATAACAAGCTTGCTGGATTTGGTAGTGTTAGGTTAATGGGTGGACTCAATGATGTTAAAGTCCTTTTCCAACTTAAATGGTTCTATGCTTCTCACACACTGGCAAGCCTCCTAGTGATCTGTTATTCCTATATTCTTTTGTGCATTCTCTTCACCTGCTGCTATTAAAACTCAGATTGCTTACATCTGTTTGTCTCCTAATTCTTTCACAGAAGCTTTAAAAACCTATAGTCTTCCAAGCTGTATTGTACTTCATATTTTCTGCTTCCTGGAGGTTGTTCTGGGGAAAGGCTTATAGATGTTGATTTGGAGTTTAAGCTCTGTTCCGTTTTCCTGCCTGTATTGTAGTTTCTCTCCTACCACTTTTGACCTGCCAGTGGCTCAGCATCTATTATGAACTTCATTGATCTTTCTCACCATTTCACTCTCATACAGATTGTCTACTCATCATCTTAGACAGCATTGCATAAATTTACATAATGTCCAAAAATATTTACTCTTGTTAAAAAACATAGCTAAGACTCCTACAGTGAGGGAGCAACCTCCTACAGTGCTTTCTGAGACACTCTCATTCTCTGATCTCCCTGAGAGGGGTCTAGGTCTTAATTTTCTTTGTCACTTGAGAAGGGAGAATCATTTTACTCCTTTCTCACATGAAATCTCTCTGAGTCATCTTACCTGCAGTCAGCTTTCACATATTTCTAGGGACAGAAATCTATGTACTAGTCCTGCTCTTGAGTCAGATGAGCGTTTGCTGCTGAATTTTCTAGTTATGGAAACCAAGCGAGCTAGTCACCAGGGAGTGTACAAAGTATAAATGTTTTATCTGTTTTCCACCTTATCCTGTCAATCTTTGCCTGAGGCCTCTGGTATTGGGAATGGCACTGTTGGCTAACCTCAAGGACTATCTAGATATTATATTTCTTAACAGTGTAATTCACTTTACAATTACAGCCAAGGGAGTACGTCATACTTTTTGCTGGTTTTTTAATTGTGGTCTTCTAAGTAATCTCTGTGTGTATGCTTAATTCCATGCTTTTCCACCCCAGTTTTTCCTTCCATTTTTCAAATATTGTAATTATCCATTAGGTTATAAAGGTGCCTCTCTTTGAAGTACTAATTATATTTATTACTCTTTATGATTCTCTTTTTTTCTTTGATCATATTGAAAGTTAGTGCTTAATAATCATGAATTCTTAGGTAACCATAAGTTTCCAGCTCAAAAATTAAACAGCCTTTATCTCTTACGATGATGGTCAAAACACCCTTAATTACAATAGCATTATGCAGTAGCAGTATTTCTTAAAAAAACACTAATGATGAGTTATTGGTAGATACTGTACCACTCATTTCTAATCATTCCTTTTCTTCTCCTTGTTTCTTTGTATATAACTCTGACAGTTTCCATCCTGATTTTTGTCCAAGTGCCAGAAGCAGTTTCTTTTCAGTCCTTAATTTTTGGTTCTGCTGTCTGTTACCATTACAGCCTCAATGTGTAAATAGCAATCACAGTAAATTCTTTCAAGTTGAGCTGAAAACTGATCTGTTTCAGGTGGGCTGTTCAAGAAATTTGCCATCTGGGGGACACATCATGTTACTGGGTTTGCCTGCATGGCTCAACCTTGGCAAAACGCTGGGATAACAGCAACTGAAAAAGGCAGGAAAGAGTTACAGGATGGGTGAGTGTGACAGTCAGACTATTCAGCACAGACTGATAATTCTGAAGAGGAAGATGGCCATCAGCTGGATTAAATGCTAACCAAGGGATTTCTGAGACTTTTGAAACTGAAGAGTGAGCTTGAAAAGAAATTTGAAGTATAGGAGAAGAGAAGCTCTGAGACCTGTAATGTGGGGGACAAAAGGGAGCACAACAAGCAACAGGGATGACATGATCTTGGTGGATGAGACCCAGTGCTCTTGGAGCTCTCAGTGGACCTGGCCACATCACATCCCTGTGGATGCCCCCAGGCCAGCATGCAGGCACCCAGCTTGCACTTCATGGAAGGGTGTTTAGGAATTTGGACATGTGTGATAACATATTGTAGTACTGTGGTTTATCTCTTGTGTTGCTGATACATATCCTAATGTATAGATCATTGCTTGACAGTTAAATCTTTAATAGATCAATTAACAAGTTTGAATCTGATTTGATCGAAATAATATGAATTTTTTTTCCTTTTATTTTTTTTCCAGTGTCATATAGTAAACACACAAAGAGTACTCAGCCAGTGTATATACAAACTTGAACTAAAAAAAAATGTGCAAGAAGATTATTTTTGGAAATGCAAATATTTTTGGAATTAAATTAAACCATGCTGGGTAATACAAATGCAGCACAATGAATTTTTGGATCTCAACAGACAGTTAGAAGTTATTGAGTTACCACCTCTCAGCTGTCCAGCTGGGCATTGGCAATGTCATCTGTTTCATCACCAACAGCAATTTAAAGTCAAGTTTGAAAGCAAAAAGCAACATATAATTTAATTGCATATTTGATTGCAGCCAATTTTCCATTTTTACATAAAAAAAAGTGATTTTACCGATTCAGGCTGATATAAAATTTTCATTACTAATTAATTTTCTAAATTTTTTTACTCTTTAGGATGTTTTCTCTAAGACAGCGCTGAGGGAACATTTCAGTATTGGAAATGAGCTCTACTTTTTAATAAGTTTGAAAAGGAAAATTTAAAAGGATTATAATAAGGTAAACTCCCAGATGACTCTCTCCTCAAAAATAATTAATTGTAAGGACTTAGAAGGAAATAACCTTGCAATTTCTGATTTCTTTTACTTGTAAAATTCTACTATTTACATTGTATTAGTTGAGAGTCAAAAAAGTATAATTTTTTTTGTTTCTTAAGTGATTTTTGAAATCAGACTTCTGTCAGACTGAATAGTGAAAATTAAATCTCTCATGCATCTCAAATATTCTGTGTCCAGTCTTTTGACACAAGAACTTTTAGGCTGAGAGTTGCAAACTATTGTGTTTTTTCCAATACTGTACTAAAAGTGGGAAAGCCTTTGCATTAATAATAGCTAAATAGCTAAATATGCATAATAGCTAAAATATGTCTAGATTTTTCTTTAAAATTGCCATATAAATATTCTTTTAAATATAGAATATCAAGAAATTGAACTCTGGAATTTATTTTGGTTGTGTTATTTTTTGTTTTGTTGGGTTTTTTTTCCAAGAAGTTTAAAATTTATAAAAAAAATATGAATTACCAAGACGACCAGTGTGGTGATAGTATAGTGAAATAGAACTAAAAATTCTTTCAGAAATCATTTGCTGGATAGTAGTAACCAACAAAATCTTTAAAATACAACAATGCAATGACTTTCAAGAGTTGAATTTTGGGGGTCTTGAACTAAGAATGCAAATATTTTGATTTTATGGCAGGAGAATAAACACACAGAGTAACTCTAAAGCAAAAAGTTCATTAGAGTAATCTCACAAAAAATATAGATTTGGAAATGTATTTATGTTTACTAGAAGTTACTGAATTAATTTTTTAAATTTCAGAAATATTCACAGAAATGTTAATTTCTATGTCTTATCATTTGCCAGTAAATATTGGAAAACTTCTTCTCCTTGAGACCCACCCAAGTGTGCTGGGGGAGCTGGCAGAAGCCTCTTTCAGGCATTTACCAGCAGTCCTTGTTATCCAAGGAGGTCCCAGTGGACAGGAACACTAGCAAATGTGGTGCCCATCTCCATGAAAGGATGAAAGGAAGGTTTGGAGAACCATAGACCTTTCATTTTGACCTTGGTGCCAGGGAAAGTTGTGGAGGAGATTGTCTTGAGCATCGTCACACCGTATACACAGGACAACTAGGTCATCAGGCTTGGTCGACATGGGCAGGTCCTGCTTGACAAACCTGATCTTCTTCTGTGACAAAGTGACCCACTCAGTGGATGAAGGAAAATGCCATGCATGTTGTATATCTGGGTCCTAGTAAAGCCTTTTACACCATTCCCCACAGCATTCTTCTGGAGAAAATGTCTGCTCAGGGTGTGGATGGGTGCACTGTTGGCTGGGTACAAAACTGGATGGATGGCCAGGCCAGAGAGTGGTGGTGAATGGAATGACATCCTGTTGGTGGTGGTCATGAGTGGTGTTCTCCAGGGCTGTCTGGGGGCCAGTCCTGTTTAACATCTTTATCAGTGATCTGGGTGAGGCTATCAACTGCAGGCAACACCCAGTTGAACCTACATAATGAAATCCTAGATTTAACAATGATTATCTCTGTTACCTTGTGAAAATACTTGGGAAAAGCTACATTTTTGTAGTCTCTAGTGAACTCCTTCAGGTTATACCGTTTTGATGAACATGGCATATATAGAGAGAATTTCCAACAGGCAGCACAAGTGCTTTCAAAATTGTTTGTAAGCCACATAGTTAAAAAAAACCTCATAATCAATGTCCTATTTAAATGTGTGCTAATTATGTTATTTTGCTTTGCATAAGCATTACCTTTTTTAGTTTTGTGTACTTTTCTAGATATTTGTGTTAACTCATTATCATCTTTTTTCTTAACTTTGTAGATTTTTGAAAGAGAAAGCAAACAAACATTTGTTTTTCTATGGTTTTGTCTGTTTTTGTTTTTTTTTTTTGTTTTCAGTATTCAAGTACACAGTGTCAAGACCCAGTGTTACTGATTTATTCTTTGAGGAGTTGTGGAAAGGAAGCAAAAGAGGACTTACCTTTGCAGGGAAATAATTTGTGCTTTTCAAGCATTATCTTCTGCCTTTGTGCACAGAGCTGTCATTGTTTGGATGAACATTTCATTTCTTCGGAATATATTTATTTTCTTAGTTTCTATATTTCTGTATATCAGTTATGTCAGACTCTGGCAGTGCTTCATTCCTCTGTAGGGTATGCCAAGGCTGTTATAAATGTTGGTGACATGCTTCAATCATGTCCATTTTTACAGAACAGAATTATGCCAGCTAAGTATTAAAATATTCTTCCTTTCAACCACTGTAACTTCCTTTTAAAATTAATTATTTAATACTAGCTAATATTTTTTAAGGGAGTAGAGAGAAGAAACACCTTTGCTACTAATATACTGGGCACTAGGCTAATTAATTTTATTTTTCATCCCTTTGTCAGAGGAAAATTCTGGTCCAGTATACATAAAGGTAAGCAAAAAACCACCCACCTGGTGGTTTTTTTCCATTCAGCTGTAGTAATCTGCTTCACAGAACTTGCTCAGAATTTGGTCCTCAGACAAAGGGGAAATCAATTCCTTCCCTCTCATTTTCTTTTGAGTTAGTATATTATACCTATAGAAATACTACAATACTGCAAAAATGGCTCTCTCAATCCAGTTTGTTTGCTAAAAGCACCTGAAGTTAGAAGTATTATCTGGTTAGTGATAGGAACAGTATAACTTTCTCATGAGGAAATCAAACTGGTCATGTATCTCTCTATATTGACTGTCCTGAAATGATTGATCTGGCTGTGAATATATATTGAAACAGTAATGTCATTTCAAAACAGGCAATATCTGTATTTCACCATCAGTAAATTTTGCAGAAGAAGGCTGTGCTTAATACCTATCACTCTCTTCCAAGCAGTAGAAGACTGAACTTAAATATATACTACAACATACAAGAATAGAAGGTAATTTGTCTTGGACTCTGTAACACAATTTTCTTAATTTATTTTCTGTGTTTTCACATTTTGTCCAGACATCATGCTAAGCTCTTAAACATCATTGTATTTACCTTCTTATGGTGACGTTTCCTAGGTTGTCAGTTGAACAATTCAGTACTATTAGACTTGAAATTTTAATCTGACAGTAAAATTAAACAAAAAAAGTGGTTTGGGCTGTCCTTTTCTTTTGGGTAGTTGCTTTCCCTTTCCCTGTCTTTCCTGTCTGACCATTGTATACTTTAATTATTCATGTGAATTCCTGGCTTTAGCTTATATCAGTTAGAATTTGGCCATCAAGCTCAATGTAAAACAGACTGACACTCAGATTGTTGATTCAACAAGTAAAAGATGTAACCACTTTTGGTGAATTTGATCAATGAAGTATGTTAATTCATTTGGTATTTAATAGAATATTATTTAGTTTCTTTTTTCATTTATTATGTTTCTTTCATTAATTTTAATTAAAATGTGTACATTTCAATTAAAATACAATAATTTCATCATTAATTTCACTGTAATTTCTAAAATATCTCAAATTGTTCTAGGAATAAGCTTTTGATTTTGAAGCAAATGGAAGCCACAAAGACATTCTTAATATCAACATTTCTTTTTGTAAGAAAATTTCCAGCATAAAGATATGGATGAAAAACTTAAATGTTTTTAAATAGAAATCTTTTATAGGTTCCAGATACTTGATTTATCTTAAAAAATGCTTGAGTCACAGAATAGATATTAAGCAGTAAAAAAAAAAAATCTTGAAAGCATGGACCCATTGCTACAGAGAACCTCAGCAATTAAATGTCTTCATTTTTCTTATCTGAAAATTTATAAAGGCTGAGGTCAGTAAACTGGACCAGAAGGGGAAAAATCTAGTTAGATACATAGGCAGCATATTAAATGCAATGAACAGGAAGATCAACTAAATCAAGTTAAGCAAGTGAACCCGCAACTGGAGCATGAACAGATTCATACATAACTGGTATTATATTCTTCATTTGGTCTTTATGTACAACATACATTCACCTAGAAGAGAGCTAGCGAGGTACTCTTCACAAGAGCATTTACTGATGTGAGAAAGATTGGAAAAACCCAAAACCAAACGCTGAAAGAGGATTGTTTAGATTACATTTTTAGCAAGATTAGAATTATAAGATTAGATATTAGGAATAAATTCATTACTTTGAGGGTGGTGAGCTGCTGGAACAGGTTTCCCAGGGAAGTTGTGGATGCCCCATCCCTAGAAGTGTTCAAGGCCTGTTTGAATGGGTCTTTGAGCAACCCAGTCTAGTGAAAGTTGTCCCTGTTAATGGCAGGAGGTTTGGAACTAGATGATCTTTGAGGTCACTTCCAACTCAAACATTCTATAGCTCTATGATTCTATGAAGTTTTTTTTTTTCATATAAAGATATTATGATGGGTTCATATAAAAATTATACTTATCATAGAAAGGGCTCAGAGATTCAGGGCTAAGAAAGCTTTCTCCATTTTAGGTGGAACTTCCTTCCAAATTGTTATGTAATTTCCAATGTGTTTCAAGTAATTTCCAATGTGTTTCAAGTATATATACATGCAGCATAATGACATTTGAAGCGAAAGTTGGTCTGAAACCAATGCTGCCATGCTATGCATTAAAATGAAGATAGTAACAATTTAATGTTTACAGTGTCCTTACTTGGAAATGGCTGATGGCATCATTATTGTTCCTTCCACATTGTTTTGGCACCTTCTGTAATGTCTTAAAAGCAGGGAAATTGCTTAGAGTGTGATAGGGTTTGCTTACTGGTGTTTATTCAACTGTTCAAACCAGATGTCCTGCCAATAAAGTTGGAAAATATACTGAGGCATAGATGTTATGGCTACTGATGTGCATCTGTTGCAGTTTTTATCCAAAGAAATGATGTCTTAGTCTAATAACTGCCCAAATAGAGAGGACTGAGAACCTATGACAGATTCAAACTTTCAGCAAGAGCTTTTAGAGCACAAATAGTTGACATAGATTTTTTTTATTTCTTAAGACTCCTATACATTTTTATTCTTTAAAAAAAATAAAGAAACCTTAATACACAGCAAAAAAAAGTTGTGTGAGAAAGCTTGAAATAAACTATATGTAGCAAATCAAAAGTACACAGGAGAGCGTAAATTCATGCGTATCTCTTCTCCAACCTTTTGCTGAGATACCATGTCTGGACATGCCTGCTACCTGCTGGGGTGAGCACTCCCTGAGTACTCTCTCTGCCAGTGCACAGAAATGCTGGTTGTAGCAACCTTCTCGTATTTGTCTGCTACTGTGAATTTATGCTAGGCAGAGCAGACACTTGGAAAGCAGTGCTAACTTCTGCACCTTACTCTCATTAATGACATTTCTCAGTTCTGCAGTTTGTATACAATAGTTCTGGACAATCAGAGTGAGTGGAACTTACACGGATACACTTGAAAAAGGATGAATGTCTTATTCTTAAATTGAAATCTTCATAGATGTCAACACAGCTTATATTGCAAGTCCATTGATCTTGCCTTGAGAGCTTTGATTTGCTGGGGTGCTGAGCCAGAAGCATGGTGGGTTTTTGTAATTAACTGACATGGGAGTGGCATTGGGCACAGTGATTAGAACAACACAGCTATCATAGAGTAAGGATCAAATTTTTGCTGAGAAATAGGTCCTAAATGAACTGTTGTTCTAACAGAGCACCCATCTCCCTGTGGTAGTAAACAGTAGTAAACTGTTTAATTGTCAATAAGATCTCTCCCTGCCTCTCCAAACTAGCTTATGAAAACAGAACTGACTTTATTGTTTTGTGTATGCTCTCTTTCCTTGTCGTTTTGCTGATAAAAATGCTATCAATGTGGATGTTTTTCTGTACATTGAGAAATGTGATGAAACTTGGATATAATATATTTTAAAAAGCTATTTGCTATTTTTAAAAAAAAGAAGTTCAAGGATGGATGACTACTGGACCAAAGATTCTACCTGCAGTTCTACTACCTTCTAACAAAAGTGCCATTTATCATAAGTGTAATTCAAGGACAAGATAATTGTAAAACCCATAAAAAGGTGAGAAATCAAGAAATACTTTAGTGAAATGTTTAATTAGGCAAGAAAACATCTGTGGTTACATAAATATATTAATACATAGCCCTCAGAAAGAACAAATGCTAGCAAAAAGAGAAGGTTAGATTAAATAATTATTTCTTTTGGGGCTGGATGCATATTTTTGGATAGAATTCTGTACACATATTTTGATATTTAATTGGTAGAATTTGAAATTTATTTTATTCCCAAATAGTTTACACTGAAACACTAAACACTGAGATATACAGGAATCTTTCCCTTAAATTTCTAAAAGGGCAGACTGTTTAGTCATCCCAAAGATATTTTGTTTTAGAAAAACATATTAATAAAAAATGCTATGTAGTTTGGTCATAAAGACACTTTAATAGTATGTGTCTTTAATGTGATTTGCCCACTACACAGTCAGGGGTGAATTTTCTGTGCAAAGTGGACAGGAAGTCACTGCAAAGGAATACAAGTGAAAGATGTTAGTAAGCTACATACATTTAACTCTGTATGAGTACTGTCTTCATGAGCTGGATTCTCTTAGTTAATGTGATTAAATAATGAGCTCTTCTAAATTGAATTCAACCTGAGTCATGACATTAAATTCTCATTTCCTGATAAGTTAGACCTTGTTCTTGGTTTGAAGATAACTGTGCCATACTTGTTTTCTGTGGGAAGCAAGGACACAATCTGAGGAAGTTTTCCCTCTCCTGAGACCTAGAATAGAAAAGTTTTAGCTCTTCACTAACAAAGTGTGTCAAAAACTGTTTATTACTTTCAAGTCTAGTATTTCATGGCTCTATAGGTTAAGAAATTGGAACTCAGTGCTATTCGGGGCAATCTTCTGGGGACACTATGAAGAATGGAAAACTTTATCAAACATGTAAGAGCATTACATAACTCACCTATGGGAAGAACAGAATGGTTGATGTTGGAAGAGACCTCCAAAGTTCATCTGGTCCAACCCCCTTGTTCAAGTAAGATTGCATAGAACCAGTTGCCCAGGACCATGTCCAGACAGTTTTTGAATATCTCCAAGGATGGAGACTCTACAACATCCCTTGGCAACCTGTGCCAGTGCTTGGAGTGAAAAAAATATCCCGGTACTCAGAGGGAACCTCTTGTGTTTCACTCTGTGCCCCTTGTCTCTGGTCCTGTCACTGAACACTACTGAGAAGAGTCTCTTTAAACTCCCAGGTATTCACAGGTCTTGATAAGTACCTCCTGAGCCATCCCTTCTTTGGGCTGAACAGTCCCTGCTCATGGGAGAGATGTTGCAGTTTCTAAATCACATTTGTGGCCCTTTGTTATCTCACTCTGGTATGTCTGTGGCTCTTTTTCAGTGGGAGCCCAGGACTGGACAGAGAATTCCAGGTGTGGCCTCGCCGGCACTGATTAAAAGGGAAGGACCCCTTACACCTGCTGGCAACCCTTTGCCTAATCCAGATGAGGACAACATTCCCCTTTCTTGTAGCAAGGACACACTGTTGGCTCATGTTTGACTGATGTTCACTAGGAACCCCAGGGTGTTTTCTGCAAAACTGGTTTCCAGATGTTCTCCCTCTAGTATAAATTGGTAAATGAGGTTTTTTCTCCTTTGGTGCCAGACTTTGTACTTCCCCTGGTTGAATTTCATGGCGTCCTTGTTAGCCCATTTCTCCAGACTGTCAAGATGCCTCTGATTTGCAGCATGCCCCTCTAGTGTATCAGACACTTCTTGCTATTTTGTTCTCAGCGAAATTGCAGGGAGTACATTCTGCCCCATTATCCAGATTGTTAATGAACATGTTTAACAAGACCTTTGTAAAAGTTCTTCAAAGCATTTACGTAACAGAAATCCCTATGCCAAATTTATGATAAATCTTGATTGATGGAAGCTTCTTATTGAATACTCTGAAAAAAAAATCAGAATTTCTTAGAAAACTTTTGCATCAAAACTAATACTATTACCTGGAGCACAATATTCCAATGATACCATTATTTTGTTGCAATAATTCCAAAAATTAGACTCCCAAAAGTACTAGGTTGTTACTCAGCTTCAGATAAACCATTTACATGGTAGAACCTCAGATTAACCTTTAGAAAGTGAAAAAAACCCCAACTAATTGAAGTCTCATATATACAGAATTCATACCTAATAGTTCTATCTTATTAATTTATAAACTACTGGAAGATAATTTGAGTAAATAGTATAGTTCTAGTTCAGTACACATCAGATAAAAATGAATCAGAGTTTTTTATACTATACTAATTTTTCTTTTTTTTTTAATGTTTAGTAGATTGGGTGGAAAACTAAGGCTTTATCACATTTACATCTTTAATATCAAGCATAGCTGCTATTATAGCAAGCATAGCTGCTACACAATAGACAATAGCAAGCAAGATAATAGTTGTCTTGACTTTGCCTGCAAAAGCTATCTGAAAAAAGCATTTACCTTTTTGTTTTATGTTTTCTTTCCTTTTTTTTCCCTAAGACATCTAAAACTGAAATACTGCAAGCCCTCTTTACCTTTTGTTTTGTTTGTGTGTAGAGCATAAACCACATTTAACACATAATTATTTATTATGTATTTGTTGTAGTCATTTTAGAAACCAAAATTACTTCCTGTCCTGCTGTTTTCAATCTAGTCACTGGATTCACCAGAGCTAGAGGCTGACCAGTACAGTAAAAAAGAATAAGTGGGAATTTTTTAATCAAACTTTACTGTGTGTACCAAATTCAAAGCTTTAAAATGAAAAATGACATATTTATTATTTTGGAAGGCACCTTGGTTAGAGATGAAAAGCATTGAAATTATTGATGAGAGAAATGAGACTACAAAGAACTGATAAATAAGGTTAAATATACAGAAAGAAAAAAATAGGATTCTGAAAATATGATTAAATTAAGGGGAAAAAACCTGAATTCTGATGTTCTTTTGTTAATTGAGGAGGAAGATAAGATCCATCATTATGCAGATAGCTGCAAGCATTAAAATATATTTGGTTTATGTCTGAAAAGCAGCTGAATAAGGCTTTGGTTTTCTGAATAGCCAGGCAGTGGTTATGTCCTAGGCAAGGCTCCTTCATGTCTCCTGCAGATTTTTTTCCTAGAGTTATTTCCATGTGTTTTTTAGACACTGCTGTTTCTTCAACCACAGGATAAACCAGGTAAAGGAGATTACTTGGAGCTATCAAAAGTAGAAAAAAAAATGCAGGGGGACTCTTCAGCTGGATCATCTTCCATATACAATCCAAACTTTATTTTGTGTTTCCCGTCAAAATCGAGTTTACTGAAATACCATCCAGATAACGGCATTTGGTTCAGGAAGGGTGTTTGACATCTTGTCAAGCATCTGACACCTTGTCAGATCATCACTGAACAGCTATCAGAAATACATTCATGGATCATCAGCATTAATTGTGTTACAACTCATCGTCCATCCACTGGGACCATGTTTTTCTAACTTCTAGTAAGTAGGAAGGAAGCATCTGTGTGAGGAAACTATGAAGCAGAATATCCGTTTCATAAATTCTCTTGGCAGATTGGTGGGGAGGTGAGGATTTATCACCATACATTAAAAGAACTACAAATGAGAGAGACCAAAAAATTTCTTTTCAGTCCTTCAATACAGCCTTTATTCTGATTATAAACAATCACAGTAGGATGCATCAAATACAGTAACAGTGACCTGAAAAATCGAAGATGATAAACTTGCAAATGTAATCTAATGGAGCATTAGTGAATTTTCAGAAGGACCTCTTTTTGTACATTGCCAGTGGTCTGGAAAAAGACACGATTATTGCTCATATAATGTGTAGATGAAATAAAAATGCCAAAGTGCTAAATGACAATTTTTAGATTATTTTTCTTGACTGAGTTTTTGTTGAGATCTCAAAAATATCATCCTTGAGATGTGAATTTTACAAAATTATACTAGAAAGAAAGTATGCTGGATTTTATGTAATTTAGTATTTAATTGTTGGGATACAGTCCTGGCATGATTTTTCATCTATAACTATGGCAAATTTTAATACAATTACAGAGAGGTTACCAGTTTTTGTATGAAGACAGAGGATGCTGTTACTTCAATATTGTTTATTTATTGATTGTCTGATACTTTGAAGAACAGTACAGCAAATGTTCATGGTTTCAGAAGAGTTATTGGAAATATCTGAAGCCTGAGAACTAACTTATTGAGAGACACAAGAAAAATCTGGTGACATTAATCTTTGTAGAAATATCAGAAGAGTTTATTTTTGCACAATGTCTAGCAACTATAGAAGTAGAAAATTAGTGCTAGAGGCCCTCTTAATGAAGCAGAAAGCAATGAGTTTCAAGGATGTTGAAGAGAGAAAGCTAGAAAAATTCATATCAGAAATTAGGCATTTTCTTTTAACAGTGTGTGTTACTGATGTTGAACAAGCCTGCCAGATGCTAGAGTAGATTCTTCATGCACCTGAATTGTTTAGTTCTAAATTACATGTGTTTCTAAATAATAAACATTACCTAAAAGAAAAGCTATAGGAGAAAATAAATACTCGAGGAAATTTATTGCTTTGTATAGAACAGATAGAATTGCCATTCTTACCTTAAAAATATTAGTTTATGATCTTGAGTATGAAGAATCTTATTTTATATTTTTTGGAATAACTGGGCATCTTTTGAATACTCATGAGCAGGTTTTGCTTTTTTTTTTTAAGGCTACAGAAAGCAAGTTCAAACTACCTTAAGGGCTAAATGAATACCACATGCTGTCTTATATCCTAACACGTTTTCACTTCTGAAGAATAAACAATAAATGGGAATTAGCCTTAAAATTTATTTTTTTTAAACCCTCTGTCAAGTAGCTCTCTGTGTTCTTTGAACAAAGGGAATTCAGTGAGTTAGATTTCAAAAGAACTCAAAGAAATGACATCTCAAAGAAATGGCCAAATAATGTGAAAATTCTCTCTCTGTGTCTTTGTGTCTGTCTGTCTTCCTATATCTCAAAATTACACAATGAGGGATGCTTGTGACACAGGTTTTTAAATAAATAGCCAAACTGTTACCTAGAAAGCAGCTGAGGTAATTCTGAACTTTAAGAAACTCTGTAGCTTTGTGATCCCAGGTTGAAAGATAAAAACGAGGGAAGTAATAGAAAATATGTCCATCCTTTGTCCAAAAAATCAACTGTTGAATTCAGCAAAACAGTCTTAGAGTAATTTCTTCATGTCTTTAAACTTGTTTTCTTTTCCAAATTGCATAAAAATCAGCCCTCTGGGATAGCTAATTTGATGGCTAGTTGAGTTGTGCCCTTTTTAGCAAGAACTCAGTCTTAACTACGTAACTGAAATGGCAAAAGTTTTAGCAAAGATAGAGCATTTACATATTTGGTTAATATTTTCCCTATTATATTTACTAAATAATGAAACAAAATACACATATTAGAGAAAAATATAGGATAATAAAACCAGTTATTCCAAATATTTAACCACTGAAGATTTAGAAAAATAATCATTATCATCTAAGGAACTCACAGCTGGGACATTGAAAGTCTTATTTACATTCATAGTAAATGGAGCTGGATTAGGAGCAAGAATGAAATACCCACAACTGTGCCTATATATGTTTTGCTGTTATATGACTGGACATGGTTTTAATTACCAAACCAGTAAAAGTGAGCAACACTTGACATACTGATAACTGAACTCACCTGGTAACACCAGACATTTGAAAACGATTGACCAGCTGACTGAAGATCTGTCTTTATCACAGAGGGACCATAAAAAACCTCTAAGAAACAGGCATGCTCACAGAATACTATAAACATTATGCCTAAAAATTCAAAGGCTTGAGGACTATCTTCAAAAGGCAATTTATTTAGTTTTCTTTTTTAAACCAGAAGTCAGCATTGTGATTTTTAACCATATTTAATTCATGGTTTATCTTATGTATTGTACATATCAGAATCTACCCTGTACTTTTAAAAGATTTCTGAGAAGGAGAATGCATTTCAACTGCAGTCTGATTTGGCAGATACCAATCCAACAGTGGATATTTCATGTAAAATTTATGCACTTGAATTTTTAAAAAAAGATAAGTAAATACATTGCATAATCACTGAAATTAATTAACCCAACCAGAATTAAATAAAATTAATCAAGTAGTTATATAGACTTTTTGGAGTCAGAATAATAGTACCATTATCTAATTGTGTCTTTGCAGATAATGAAGAGATAAATCTGCTTTTTAGGATTACAAATGAGAAATTTCTTTTACATATAAATTTAATAAATCTTTCCAAGTATTCGGTTCACTGAAAATAAAATACAAATCAAAGGTAGAGACATGTTCAAGATTTGAAATCTGGAAATGGAGCTATAATTTATGTTTGTTAAATGATAGATAACTGACTCAGGACATCTGGTATAATGCACAATAATTTCTAATATAAAACATGAGCTTGTGATGTTGAAAAATCAATACAATGAAAAATCCTCCAGAGTTGAAGAATGTGAGTAGATCATACAGGAACAAAAAGCTGAAGCTGCTAATATACTTGACCAAAATAAAAAAAATAAGTCTGTTCTTGAAATTGAAAAACTAGACAAGACCTTGCAGTCACTGCATCTGGATGTAATAGCTTCCCAGCAGAAACACAAAGTGGAACTTGCTCAGCTAGAACAGCAGATAACAAAGCTTGAAAGAGACCTTAGAGATGCCAGGAACTTTATTGTCAAAATGATCAGGTATGCTTTTGCTATGAGAATGAGCAAAATAGGTTTCTCTTCAGAAATCACATTGCAAATGTGAAGAAGCTGGGCATACATTACCTCATACACATTTGTTATGAATTCTTTGGAAAAAGTACTTTATCACTAATTTTGTAAGTACATATATCTCTGGGTTTTGTCTCTAAATTCAAGATATGTTAGAGTTTTGTCAGCAATGCTGACAAAATGCATACTGATAAAAATAAAATGAGTACAGTAACATGACTTCTTCCATTATGTTTGCAGATATTTTTATAACTATATTTGCCAGTTTTAACTGTAAAACCCATTCATATACATTTTCAATGTCAGAAATCTATCTTGTCATACTTTTTCTTTGGATGAAATGCACATAGAAGTTTTATTTACTCTTTTCACTTTTCTCTGTGGATGTTTTGTGCACAAAAAATGTTCATAAGATGGAAAGGTTTGAGCTTTATTAATAGCATGATATCTCTATCAAAAAAATGCACAATGAGCAGAAATTATTTCTACTTATTTGGCAACTTTGCCAAATATATAACTTCAATTGCCAGTGACAGCATTTAAGATACTCTCTTTCAGTTGTTAATATTTTGTTTGGGTTTTTTTTTTACTAGTATACTCAAAACAATAAAAATTAACAAGCCCTTAATTTTCTATTTGGTTTATGAAAGAGATGTACAAGGTATAAGACATCTGCAGAGAGCTTTGAAATCAACTAATGAGGAACTAGTGCTGATTGTTTAATTTCTAATCTTTTGTTAAACAAAAAGAACAACAAAAGGGAATTAACTTCCGAACAATCTTTCCCCTGTAATTAGAACCTTTTCATTGTTTACCAAATAAACAGAAAGAAGTAGAAACATATTACTGCAGCAGGATATTGTACCCTGTCTATTACATTTTGCACACCTGAAAAAATATGTTAATACAAATAATTGTTGTCATGTTAGCATCACTGGTTTCAAGCTGTCTGAAACAATTTTACATTCTCAATAAGGAATATTTAACATTTGAACCAAAAACAGTACAGCACGAATAATTAAAGGCTTAAGTTAAATACATAGACAGTCATTTAAATTTAGATCTGCAATAACATTTACTATTATTCTCTAAGGCTTTGACTGTGCTTGACAGAAACAAAGTACTCTGGGATTAATTTCAAGAAATGGTGCCAACTGTGCGCAATTTGCTGTAATTAAGACATGAAAGAGTACTAAATATTCAGATTAAAAGAAGCATGATGGAGCATGATAGAGAATCAAGGTGTGGCATGAAGCCAATAAAGCACAGTCAGTCATGAATGCTCAAAAGTGATTGATATGAAACTTATACCTATAAACTTGTAGCATGTACTTCACAACTGTGCAGATAAAAATTAACATCATGGCACTGTGTTTTAAGGAAAAGGGCTCTTCTAAATCCAAAGTCCAAAGTGTGTGTAACATTTTTAAACAATAACAAAACAGAGCCCAATAATGTTTATTTTTACACAAATAAGATACTTAAACAATGAAATAGGGGAAAAAAAGGTAGTATGGTAGTTTTTTTCCTTTGGGATATCCCTATGCTTTGGGATATCCCTATGGCTACATCAACCTACAGCATTCACCAGAGTGCCAAATGAAAGAGGTATGTAGCAGTTGGAACCAAGAGATTAAGTACCCCCCTCCTTTTTTTTTATTCATCAAACATTTTCCCTTTTTCTTTAAAGAAAAAGTATTCATTTAGATCAAACTGCATTTCCCATTTTTCTCTCAGAATTAGATGGAATATTTCTTCTTCCCTTTGAACTTATAAGTATTGATTAATGATGTATTTATTGTAATACTGAATCTTTTCTTCAACAGACTTTTCTAAATTAAAGTCCTTGTAACTTTTTGATCCTAGAGGAGATGTGGGTACTTGACCCAATTGCTAATGAGGTGCTGTATAATCTCATGTATCCTATAGCTCAAAATAGCAGGATGCAGTATAAAAAGTACATCATGAAAGGCCCTCTTGGAATACCTTTTGTCTTCACAGGCAATACGCAAAAGAGATGACCTTCTGAGAAAGTCGGAAGCCGATTTCCTGCAGGCAAGGGAAGGTATCAAAGCAAAAGTGGCTGAGGTGGAGCACCTTGACAGTGTGGTCAAGAAACTGAAAGCCAGTATCCAGGACACACAGAAAGAAAAGAATCAGACAGAGACAGAAACCACCATACTGAGAACTGAGATTCAGCAGCTAAATCAGTAACTGCAGGGTGTGCATAAGCAGTGCAGAAAGACAGGTAATAATGTACAAAAATAGTTATATTACAGAAATATGAATTTTGTACAGTCTAATGGAATAGAATTTTCAATATGGGCCTATGATTGTTGCAATCAAATGAATATAAAAGGTTCCCTGTTCAGCTCTAGGGTAAATTTACAGATACAGACTGTGACTTCATCAAAACAAAATAAACACAACCGGTTCTTTTTTCAGTAGTTCTATTTCTGTCCTATAATCCTTGTATTGATTTGGTGAAACATCTATTTCTGTGCCAGAACACCTGTTCAGTCATTGGCAATGCAAAATGCAATTTAAACTTAACAAGTTTGATATAATTCCTAATATTTTAGGTGACTTTTAAAACTGATATGATTAATCCCTGTATAGATAAGTTAACAGCTTTAGCAATAGTGCATTGATGCATGCGGTATTTTTTTTCCGGAGAGTAGTTTACACAAAAGCAAAACAAGATGGAAAAACAAGGAATCATTTCATTATGGGCAATAAACTGCTTTAAAAATTTTAGTTGATACTTTTGGTTTTCACAGTAACATGTGTGCTAGAACTAGTTTTCAAAATAAGCAAATGCAACAAGGAAATTGCATTATTAATATTTTGAAGTCACAGTATAGTAGAGCTTGAAATATACTACTTTTACCAAATAAAATATTAATGAAGTCATTTGGAACATAATAGACAGCCTGTGTCAACCCCTTAATTTTCTCTTCCACTATTCACAACATTGCCAGATACGTGTTTCTGGATAAAACCCCCTAGAGGTCTGCTGCAAATTCTTTTTCAATACAACCAGATCATTGCAGATAATTGTATTACACAGGGTATTGATCCAAAATCGTTGTGCACCGGAAACATCTGAAAAAACATGATTATAGCTTTCTGGTTATTGTTCGTACATCATATAAGCAGGCTTTTGTGTGAATCACCTGTAAGAAAGGCAAGGTGGAAACATCAGAGAAATTACCTCTTTACAAGAATCTATTGATCACTTTAAATCAAAGAAGTATGTTTGACATAAGATTACCTGCCAGTTTGAACATTAGGTACACTATGTTATAGCCTGGGGCAGTTGTAAGTCTGACAAAGGGATTGTAAATAAAGCATGCAGCTGCTAGCGCCTCTGGCTTGGGATCAACCAAGGCTCAAGTCCAAGGCATAGGTAAACTTAAAATAATTTAACCCTTTTTTACCAGGACACATTGTGAGTTAAACCTGATTATTAAAAGTAGCGATTAAATCACCTCGTGTATGTTTAAATAGCTATGCAATTACAAAAAATATGTTGCTGGATCTGTTTACAAATCAAAGCAGATATAAATAAAATAAATTTGGGAAGATTAGTCTGTCTCCACACAACAGATCACAGCTCTAAACTACTTCTAAGAACTTCTAAAGCATTGTTAAGGATTTGCTTTGGGATAATACATACAGTGCTATTTCACAAAATTGACAGGAACTTAATAAGTTTTACAATTCAAATAAACCTCATTTTTGATATAAAAGAGTGTCTTCTGGAAAAACAATTAAATAGATCAACAACTGGGAAACTTTTAATGGCAGAGGTTTACATTACATGTTAAATATTTACCCTTCTTTTGATTTCAAAACCCAATCGAATACTTGGAGCCCACAGATAAATAAGGTTACTCAAATAAGTAGCTATATTATTTCCAGAGAGACAATCTACCACAGTAAAGTTATTAAAAATACCTTGCAAAAATGGTTCCAAAATGCACTGAAAATATATTTTTTTATATATATTATAATTCTTATTGAATGATGACAGTTTACATTTGACTTTACTAGTACTGCTCATTTTTTAGATATGAAAGCAAAGTTTGTTCTACGTTGTTTTTTAAGCTGTACATTTTTTTAAACATGTGTTGACACTAATAACAGTTTAACTAATTAGTTCACAAAGATTCATATTTGCTTGATATTCAGTAAGGATGAACTCTGGGTGCTATCTACTGCCTGTTAAACATTTAGTTGTTAATGTTAGCTGTGTACCTTTCTGAGGCAAAAAATTAAATTTAAGCAGTTTATATACAGTACTTTTACTCATGGAAATGGTGACTGTTGCTGTGTTTTGTGAGAAGTCAGGTTATGTTACTGTCAATTAGAAAAGAACAAAGCAATTTCTTATATAAGGAAATTGATCTTCTGAATATTCTGAATTCATAAAGGAAGATATGATAGCTGAATTTAGATCCTGTGCATATGGTGAATGTTGTCAGCCATTAAAGACAATAAATGCAGAATCATGTTAACAGAGCACAAATGTTTTTCTTTAAGGGATTCTTTCAATCTAAACCTGGAAAATACTGTTTTCTGACTTCACTGAATTCGAGTGTATTTTCGCTCTTTAATATTATATTATGGCACATTAAAAACAGGGATTTTAATCTATGATCGCATAAATTCCTTTTTTATTGTACATATTGAACTGCTATCACTAACTGATTCATAATTTCTTATATTTTTCTGGTGTCAAATTTCAAAATAATTTGAATGCTGCAGAATAAAGGAACTGTGTGATATAAAATGCTTGTTGCGAAGCACTTGTTTTAAGGCTTAGTTTTATTCCACAATATCCTAGACCTGTGCACTACATGTGTCTATATGTCTAAAGCCATATATTTATGAAAGAGTATAAAAACAAATACATGTGTGTGGATTTGTGTCTGTGCAGGAACACATACACCTGCACACTAACACAGACTCATGTGTGCACATACTAAGGGCTAAATATTTAAATTAAAGCCTATGTACATATATCTTTTAGGAAAATGGTCAACAAAGAACAAAGGAAAAATGTCTTTGTCTTAAATCACTTATTTTTCTGAGAGCTGGCAGTGCATGGCTATGGTTTCTTTTGGTCTAAGGAAAGATTGCCATCTATTGGATGACCTTGGAAAAGAACGGGTTTTTACTATGCATGGGCTCTGTAATTCATGAAAAAATATAATGCAATTGAAGACTTCAAGATTAAATTGTACATTTTACGATTGTTAAATGGTATAAAAGCTGCTCTATTTTCAAAACTGTGATTTTGAATTCTAGATTGACTTATACTGTAAAATACAAAGGCGATAGGTGTTTGCTTCAGAAGGAACGAAATACTGGATGTGCATGTATACAGTAAGCTCTGACAGCAGTTTAAATGTTTGCAGAATATTGAATCCAAGTTTCTTTATTTAAGTTTAGTGCAATACAATGAAAGAGACTTAAACCAGCTCTTAATAGATTTGTAACATATTTTCCTCTCAAGATTTGGGAACAGAATGATGCTCTTCTCCTGAAAACAGTATTTGCCCAGCTCTTACCGAGGGTTGCACTGCATTGCATTTAAAACAAAAATATTGCTCTGCTTGAGCTTAAAATGCAAAGCTTTCTTTTTTTTTTCTTTTTTTTTTTAACTTACAGGCAAAGAACTTGCCAGTCAAGATGAAAAACTTCTTCTAATGGAATCCAGCTTGAAAGCAACTCAAGAGCAGCTAAGTGAGCAAATAGCAGAAACAGTTCGCCAAGAACAGAACAGTAGAAAATCACAGACGGAGAGATGAAGACCTTGAGAAAACATATTCTAACTTCTGAAGAAGAAATTAGTGATTACAAGTGAGTTACTTATTTTTTGGTATTTGAGAAACAAAAGACATTAAAGTCAGCAGTAAATCCTTTTAATATGCACTGTATTAATCGTTTCTCTCAGGTACAATGCAGTGTAAATATGTTCTGTAACTCTATTGGATAAACTATGAAATCTAAATGATCGATTAATGTATGTTTTAAAATATGACCTGCACTTAAAAAATTGAGTGTTGAAAAGTACTATTAGTAGGAGTCTGGTTTATTTTTAAAATTGATATTCTGTAGCGTTGAAGTAGAATAGTATGCGTAATTGTTTATTACCTATCTGTTAATGGTATTCTCATCTTCCTCTTTTTAGAGACCAAAGGTTACATATGGGTCTTATTGTCTTTCTTTTTTTTTTTTTGTTAGAGAAGCTGCCTCTAAGCAAGAGGCTACCAAATTAAAGAAAATTTGGTGTTTGAACTTTTAGTCACAATAGCAAGGCATATATGAAGTTTTTAACATAAAGGAAAAAATATAAACTGTATACTTTAAAAGAGTTTACACTGAAAAAAGTACTTTTGTTCTAACCAGTCAAATTTACTATCTATTAGATTGAAAACTAGCTCTTAGGATTTTATCAAAAATTAACAATGTTCAAAAATTAGATTTTATCATTTAGCTTAATATAAACTATATTTTACATTGAGCCACAAAGTGATTCATTTTTAGAGTTCTTGAGATTCAGACTATGCTAAAAATTACTCTCTTAGTTGATGCTTTTTTCATGCAGTCATTCTCTTGTTATTAAAGTTATGTTGCATTAAGCAATCCCTATATATACAGACTGAATTTCAAGCTGTTTCGTAATATCATAGAGCATGATGAACACTTTATACTAGATAATTTGGCTGCAGAAAGAAAGTCTGTTCATTTGGAGGTGGATTGAACATTTAGAGCTAAATGTTTTATCTCAAATTTGTAGCAAGCATAAAATATTACCTCAGCAAATGTTTTCTGAGGAAGACAAGCTAAATTCAGATGCAACAAACATCACATATCTAAAGCAAAATATTATATACGCTTAGTGTAAATGACTTTCAGACTGGAACTTTATCCGTTCTTCAGCTCAAATGTTTTGAGTTAATATTTATGCTGAAGACTGGGAAAAGCTTCATGGAAGAAACACTGTCTTCAGTTATGTGTCTTCATTTCTTTAAATAAAATAGCTTGGTGGTTTTCAACCTGTAGTTATATCTCTAAAGACATTACTAGTACTTCTCTAGGGAAAACACTGTCACTGATTTACTTTCCTAACACAGCTTTAATCTTTTGCCATAGTGGGTTTTCTTAACCATTTGAAGTTATTCCTCAGTTTACAAAATGCCATGTTATGCCTAATCTTGTAGATAGTTCTCTGTAAATAAAAAGGATACAAACTTCTAGGACTACTGATTGTGGTAACTTGGTGTGGGATGGGGGGGAAGGAGGGGGGAAGTGGAATTGAAACTCCCAGCTGTAGCTGATTGATTGTGTCATGAAATACAGCTTTTGAAAGAGCAGGAATTTTGCAAAAGTTCACTGAAATGAGTTTCACTAAGGTTGAAATAGAAGGCCAAATGATAATCGTTAAAAGATTTTTCAGGACTTTTTATTAGATTTTTTATACCTTATATGAACAAACAAAACTTGAATGAATCTCTTCACATGCAAAAATTATTAACAAACTGACCTTCATGCTCTTGTATTTTTTTCACTTGTTCAGTGACTTTGGTAGTTTGTTAATTCAGGGCATGAACATAATAAACTTTGATTAAGGAAAACCTTTACTTAGCTCTATAGATTATCAAAACTATTTTTATTTAATCTTATGTAAAATTTTGAATTTATTTTTGATACCATTGATTTTTAAAAGTACTCTGATGCATTGCTTCAGGATTACAGTAACCAAATTATTTCTTGAATCTGAAAAATTAAAACTGGAAATTCAAAACAATAGGTTCAGTAAAGTGAAACTGATAAATCTAAGAAATTAACAACAAAGTAATTTAAATATTGAAATTTCCTTTTAAAACAACATACTGTGTACCTGAAAACAGTAATGCTGTGCCAGCCAGTACCTGCTCTGTTCTGTTCCTTGGGAAACAGAAAGAACAATGGATCTCTGTCCCCTGGGTGTTTTGGGACAGGGAATGTCATAAGGGTTATATTTAGTCACTAGGAAGGGTACTGCATGTGTCATAAAGTAGCATCCCTTTGGTGCTGACTTATTCAAAGTCATACAGTCCTGGACTTTTCTTACCTTCCTCCTTAGTGAATCTGACAAATGCAGCTGGTATCAGGGTGAGAGCACAGGACCATACAAAGAAAAATACAGCACAGCATAAATTGGTCGCTTAAAACTATACTGAGTCCTGAGATTCTGCTATAGCTGTTGTGAGGCCTTTGAGGGGAAAGGTTTATTTCTGTATGCTTTTATTTCCTTGTTGTGCAGTCCTTGTTATAAGTTATTTTTTCATGGAAGTGGTGAAAAAAGGAAATTATTGACTAGGATTTAAAAACAATAAGAAACCCTTATATTCATTAATTAACAGAAAAAAATATTTTTTTTTAAACAGGGCAAAACCATTTTCTGCTAATTTCACAGGGTGCCCCTAATACACTTATTTCATAGGGAAGCAACTAAAAGTTTTTAGAAGTCACAGGCTTTGTTTACTTATCCTGGATGAAATAGACCTGAGGAAACCACAACCCCAGTCCCACTCCCCAGCCCTCCACCCTGCTTGCCTCCCCCCAGTATAAGCCTGTTACACCTGAAAGATTTGTTCAGAATGTCCAGTGGGAACCTGGAAATCGTAATAATTTGTAGTATCGATTGTGTGAAGCTATGCAGCTGGGGCCTCTAGTGAATAGACAGGAATAGACATTTTATTGATTAACTTTTACAGTCATATTTTCAGGACTCTGCTGCAACATAATTTTCACTTCCCAGCTTTGTGCTGCTGCATCATGAAACTTGGATTCTTCTCTCTTAACATTTACCCACCTGAGAGAAACAGTACAGACTTGTCTTTTTTTAGCTGTGCTCCACAGAAATGCATAATATTTGGTGTAGTGAATTCTTTTAAATTTCCCTTCTGCTGTCACAATAAAATGAAAAATCTTCACAAGTGATGTTAGTAAGTATTGAACAAGTTGCACATCCTCTCTAACCCCCACATTAGATGCTATTTGTAACATCTTCTCGTAATTCTATTTCTCCTTTGCATTTTTATTCTTATGTTTTAAATGGATAAGTTTCTGGCAAAAGCAGCCCTCCTCTTTACATCCGCAAATTCCAGAACTGCTTCAAAGGAAAACCAGAACAGCCCCATAATAAAATCTATGCTTTTATTAGTTAGTGAAATTTTAAAAGAGGAAGACAAAATGTTCACTTGAAAATCTGAAAGGAATTATCAGAAAAATCTGATTCATTTTCAGGAGTGACATACTGCATTAACTAAAATTGCTTATAAGATTACTGAGAGGACCGGATTTCAGTACAGTTGCTAATAATTTTTAAAAAAATCTGTAGATGTACTGAAGTCTTATACAAGCAAATCTCAAAAAACTTTTTTTTCCCCATTTCTGGTGCTATTAATTTCCAGAAAAGAACAAAAATGGCATTGTGCCATTGTGAAAAGAACTGTTGCGTATTTGCTGGTTTCTTTAGTACGGGTTACTTTGTGCATTAGATTCCTAAGCCATTTCTCTTTCATGCACATAGAAAATTACCAGTGAAAGTCCTCATCCCTTTTATTCATTTAGTGGCTGTTTATTATTAGTTATTTTATGCACTTTCATGTGAGCCATGTTTTTGACATAAGTTTAATAATGCCTTGTAGGCTAAATATTCACTACCCCATCATCACTGGTCTTCATATGATTTAAATGTCTGTCATCCCACTACTTTCTCTATTCTGTGTTGCTATTAACATCTTCTAATTATAACAATGCTTAAGATATTCATGGTCATGTTTCCTTTTGTCCTTCCCCTCTCATCAGAGACATGATGGTGTGCACCATATGGAGCTACAACTGAGGCAGAAGCTCTCCCATCCATCACAAAAGGTTCACTTTGTTTACCATTGCCAAACTTATGACTGAATAATTCCTATTTTGTTTCAAAGAATCAGGAAAAGTGTGGAGGACTTAAAGGTAAGAATAACAACACCAAAGAAAGAGGATAAGTAGCAACTTTCTGAAGACCTCAGTGTCCACTGGTCCAGGATAAAGTAGAATTAGTCTCAATCAGGTGAAGAACTAGAAAATTTGAAGCATGTAAGTTTCTTCCTATGCATGGAAAATTAATGTATTATTTAGCAAACTGATTAATAGTAGTATCAGATTTTAATGACATCCTAGGCTCCAATATTTCAAACATATGTGAATGCAAGTCACAGTTTCACAGTTTTGTGAAACCAATTACCCTATAAACATGTGAAAAGCTGTTCACAAGCTTGCAAGATTGAAGATGAAAACTTTTCTAAGGATCACTTATGATTTTGTCTTGTAGTTGTGATGTTGTATTATAAAAGTATTGAATTATGATGTAAGGATTACAGGAAATCTCCAAAACATCTGACTGTATTTTAATTTAGGTTAATTTAATAGAAATACAAATTAGTGTTTATGTGGTGATTTAGTTAAAGAACAGGGAAATGGTATTCCCTCTTCTGAACCTTTGTGGAGATATTAAATAAGATCAGAGTAGTATTTCAGTAAGTTTTGTATGTTCTAGGTAGATAATCCCCTAAATGCTTAGGACACTGTACATACCATGTTAACTGAATTTCTAGATTTTCTATATAGTTTCTTTCTTCTTTTCTATTTTGACATATCCATGCTAAGGCTTCTTACAGTTGTGATAACCTTTTCATTATGAATTAGGCAAGGCAAATTTAAAAACTTTTAAGAAGTAAAAAACTTGAAATGTTTTAAATGTTTATTAAATAAATTAGATGCAAAATATAACAAAATGTTTCTTAAAGCATTTTTTTACTCTGCACAAATTCAGGATTAATTATAGTTCCCAGTTTTAATCAGACAATTCTAAGTTTTATTGTGACATAGCTGAAGGCTGCTTGACTCCATTACTTTATCTTTTTCTCTAAGAGAAATTGCAAATCTGAAGTATTTTAATAAGCTTGTGCCATTTAGTTTGATTTTTAATTTCTAACTATTAATGGAAAAAGTAAGACATTAAGTAAATAAAAATTTGTGTTTATTGACTTTGACATTATCTATGGCACAAATATTAAAAAAAGAAACAAAACAAAAACAAAACCAAAAACCTATTATCTGTTCAAGAATAGGATATGATCCTATACATTTGTGTCTTCCCAGACACTGTAGTTATGACTGAGAAAAGCTGAATTGATTGCAATGGAAATCTACCTGACAGTAAGTATTTGCAGTGGCAGACAAAATTATTTAAGAAAAGAGAATATAAAATTAAGAAAGACAGATGGACTCATAAGAGTGAAATACAAATAGTCTGAATCAGGATTGATTTCAACATAATGTGGTGGAGGAATCCCCACTTATTGATCAACTTTAAAGCCCATGCACAGCACTTAAAAAGATAAAGTAAGCAAGGTCAGATAATCAAAGCATTTAAATAGTAAAAACAGCAACTGCCACTGTAGACTGCTAAAATAAATCCATAATACAAATTGCTTTAGCAAAAAGTGGATGAGCAGCTGATCTTCCTATTGAACTTTTATACTGTTCAGTGACCACACTGGGGAGAGGATTGGAAGAAATGCCTTGAAGATCAATATTGAGTGAGAGGTAGCAGGGATTCATTCTGAACATGAAAGAATTACGAGTATGAGAGTAGAGATGCTGAGGAAATGTCATCAAGGAAGGACCGATCTTTTAAAATATCACACATATTATATGAGCATAGTATTATTTGATATCCTGTTATGATCTTTGAGCATTCAAAGCTTATTAAAACAGAAATTTACTTATTGAAAAAAACAAAAATACAACTAATGATTTTAATGAAATTAGTTCTAAGAATTCAGTAACCTCTGTCTTCAAAACTAGGGGAATTTTAATCTTCTTAATTAGTATGGTGTTCAGTTGAGGCTGCTACTTTCCAGCCATATGTATTTCAAGTTTTTGCTAAATAGGAATAATGAACCAGAATATTGTATTTTTTATCTTTTTTTGATCTTTTTGGTTTTTTCAAAGATCAATATGCACTTGTAATTAACATGTTTAATGTAAGTGCTATTTCTTCAGATCTATTTGAAATACTATTTTTGCAGACATTTTAATTATTCTGTGGAAAATACAATGCTGTAATGCAAGTGCTTCAAATTTCAGTTTTTCCTAAACATATATGAGATTTTCATTTTAAAATAGGTGTTAAAAATATCTTTTATTTATACATTAATTTTTTCAGCACTATTCAAAGAGTATTTGTGAGAAAGAAATACTAGAGGTGGAAGTATTACAGTAGCTCATTGTTTCAAATATGTTGTTTTCATTCATTGTTTTATTATATCATTGTATGAGAAACACTGTATTTTCATAGATATATTATCCCTTTAAAATGAAGAATCCTTCTTTTTTTCTTTATTTTTGACCATGATCTTCCTTTACTTTCAGGCTCATTATCCTACCTATAAAAATGGTGTTATTGTTGGAAATTAATAATCCAAGGTGTGACAGTATTTGTAGTTTAAACAATAAAAAAGGAACACTGAAACTAGACTGTTTCAAGGATATAGAAAATATATTAAAAAAGAAAAAAAATAAAGTGAGCATTTGTGTTCTCTTAGAAGATCTTTTTTGACAAATACTTTAGAGTAACTGATTCCCAAAATCATGAAGTTTGTTCGGTACGGTAACTGTACCATGCACCTTCTTGTAATGCATAATTATTTACAAGCACTATTGGCTCAATTTTTCCTGTATGAATTGCTGATTGCAGCAATTTCAATGGTAAAATTGTGAAAAACCATATTCATAGCTGTCAAAGAAAGGTCAGCTTATTTGCATTCATTAGGAACTTGGAGGGCCATACCACATGCTTTTCCTCTGGGATTCTTACAGTTATTGATTTGTATACAGCTGTAGGAAAAATTAGTTGGAATTATATTTCACTTACCACTGGAGGCTGTATATTAATAACAGTGGAGTTCTACATAAAAAAAATAGAACCAGCAAATTAAATAATTGTCATTTTTAAAAACTAAAATTGTTATATTTAACTTTTTAAAAATACTCTCTTTTGAATAGCTGGAGTAAATCTTTTAGTGAACTTTTGTTAATACTCACAGTACTTTTATTTACACAAAAACGCATAGGCACTTATATGAATGTGACATAAAATATTCAAAACTTCTTATTTAGTAGTGGTCTTTACAGATGTTTGTAAACCAAGACAATATGTTTAGCCTTCCTTATATAGTGAATTTTTCTTTAATAACTATATAATTACTATCCCCATAATTTAAAATATTAATAAATCCTGTAAAAAATCTTACATTTGTTCTCTAGGCATTAAAGACCCTTCAATATCAAGAGCTGTGTAAAATCATAAGGCAATGTTATAGCCATCCTTGACTGCTATCTTTAGGTATAAAAAAATATGGCTAATGTCTTCAAAAAATGTCTACATGGATAACATACCAACAATGTGAGGTCAGGTAAAGCACATTGTCAAACTGCTACAAACCTTTGTCTAAATGGAGAGAACTTCAGATTTACAGATAGCAATGATGCTCAGGTGGTATGCATTTGAAACCTTGTTTGTATTACATTGATAAATACTGTACATGATTAGTGCATATTTCTGTGAACTTTTAACACTTTAAATGGATTAGAATGTCTTATTTTGATCATATCCATATTGTTCATTAAGATAAGATTAGGTCCTTAAAAAATGTTTGGCTTGTTTCCATTACACTCAAAAATGTTTAAAGTAGAAAATATAGAATACAGTTTTCCATAGTGTGCATATATAACACATGTTTGAGATTAATCAAATCATGGTCACCTCTAATTAACAGCAGGGAGCAATTCCAACATGGGACAGGGCCAGATGACTAAGAAATGAAGCATATATTTAAAAGATGCAGCATACTAAGAAAAGAAAAATAGGTTATGACTTATGACTTAAAAATACTGCAAAGTTTGAAACCTGTGGTTCTGTGCATGTGGTTTAAACATTTTATTTTGCTTTTTTTTTTAGCTGAGCCAAAAATTTTCACAACCCTACAGTTTTGTAGGTATACACAGTTTTCTTTCAAAGTTAATTCTTTCCATTCTTCATAATTAATAGATTTAAAAAACCCCTGAACTTTGCAACTTTAGATGAGCAGCTCTTTATTTTCAAATTTTTATTTTCTAAAAATGCCTGATTTGTGTGCCACAATTCTTTCATTTACCATGACACTTGCTTAACACCACAAGAAAAGCAGTGATCAAGGACATACATTGAAACAAGTTGAATCTTTCTTCCTGTTTTTGTTTGGGTTTTTTGTTTGTTTGTTTGTTTTAAATAGGAAGTTTTATAGCTGATGAAGAAGAAAACTCTAGGAAAAGAAATGTCATTGAGTGATGAAGACAACTGGAGACTTAGACACTTTCCTGTCCTTTCCTTCAGACACAATGAAAATACTAATTCTAAATTTTCTGAATATCCAGTGTGAAATGCTGCTGTCTGAACTGCAGCAGACTGAACTTTGCTAAGAACTACTGTAGCCAATGTTAATTTGCTTTGAACAGTTAAAAGTCTTTACAGAGAAGAATTAAGAAAAGGCATGAGAAAACAATGTTCAGTTGTGTCCTGTCTCTGACTGGGAGTTTGTGCCAAGGTCATTCTCATTGCATTTAGGACAATACCTCCTGAGCACATACAAGTTTTTCTGTCTCTGAGTGATTCAATAACTGCTAAACTTGCCTATGAAAAGGGGAAAGCTCTACAAGAAAGTCTAGAGACCAATTCCTTTTAGATCACCATGGAATAATGTTAGTTCAAACGGTTAGTTCAAAATAAAAGAGAAATTAATCTCTGTTCTCATATATCCCAATTGAGAGCTCTGATAGAAAGCATTTCACAATTTATTTTTGCTTAATGTGAGGCTCCTTATCTTCTTTTACCCCATGTTCCCAAATCCTTTTACTTCAGCTGCCTATGCATAAAATGATAATAGAGATGTATTCTCATATCATGGATGCTGATATTTATGAAGCACTCAGACACCATTGGTTTGAAAATCAGTGGTTTTATTTATGCTGTCTTTTTTGTTGTGTCACAATGTGAGCTGTGTTTCTCAGTTTAAGTCATGTAAACTGTTGTATAGAGACATTAGCTGTAGGTTGCAGATTCAGCATTTGCCATTGAATGGACTAGAATTTTGTTCCAGGGTGTTGTTTTGAGCTTAATTATTTTGTGCAGTGTCCATGATTTTTCAAAATAATTACATGAGTATTAATTTGTAGGTTTTGGAAACTCAGATAGAGTGAAAGGTATTTTTTCATCCATATAAACACTTGAATATTGTACTTTATACACTAAAAGATAAATTATAAGAAAGCAAAATGTTTAAGTATTTGTTCGCTAAGTGATAAAAGATATCATACAAGCTGGATGTTTAAGGAAGGGATATTAGCAAATCTAAAAACATGCAAATATGCTTACATAGGTTAGACAGACATTATTACACTTGGCAACATTAATTCTGATGTATTGGGAATGCTGAATATTTGAATTTGCCACACTAATGTTTTTTTAAAGTAAAATCAGCATCAGAGCCTGCTTCCAAGTCAAAGAGAGTTCAAGAGGCACCCAACTTAAAAGTAAAATTGGATTCACCTCTTTTATATGGATATTTTTCAGAAGGAACACCTGTGAAGGGGTTCCTCACTCGGTGTGCTGTATTTTCTGACTTAATCAGATCAGACTAAGATTTGGCAAGTAGTTTCCTTAGCAGGGAAGCCACAAGGTATCAAAAAAAAACCCAGGACAAGTAAGGGCCATAGCACAGCACTGACCTTAGGACACAAGAACTTTTCAGCAGAATGGATGTAGAACTTAGACAGATGATAGTGCACTCCCTCTCCATGCACATTCTTTCATGTATTTATTTTTTAATATCTTCCTTAGAAATATAATTTTCATTTACACATTTCAAGATAATTTGGCCTTGAGCAAAAACCCAGCAAGACAAATTTCAATCCAAACAGATGAAGCTGAGCAAAGCTCTAGGAAACTCCAAACCATGTCCAATAATGGAAAATTTTATGGTAGGTGGAAGAACGATAGACAACTGTAATGGCATCATGACAATCAATGAAGCTACAACAACTAAGGTTTTTTTATGACATCAGCTTGCTGAAACTGGTGAGTGTGCAGAGGATTTTTTGCTCATAGACATCAAATGAAATTGAAAATAACAAATTCTAATGAAGAAAATTTAACCTCGAGGTAAAAATAATACTGCCTTGCCTATACTTTTCAGAATTATATATTAGCGCTTCAAGGATAAGCATCATCAATATCATGCAAAAATTCAAAATAATTTTTTAAAGCTAGGTAATAATCTTGTTATTTTTCATGATTTTTTTTTGAAAATTGTAGTCAGAGATTTATAAGGAATAGACTTGAATTTGTCATCTATTGCTGTCTTCAATGCAATCTACAACAGCCAGCACTTTCTTCTAGAACCAAGAGGAGGATTGAGAGAGTGCCATAGTTCTGTTTATTTTACCTTTGATTTTCAATTAATTGATTTACATAAATTTGGAATTCCCTTTCAGAGTTGTCAGAATTCACAAAGGTAATCTACATTCTCTTTTTAAGTCTGATAACCCTTAAGATTACATGAGAGCCCTTCTTAAGGCTAAAATAACTTTTGTCCTGCAAAAAAAACACTTGAATGCTTTGAAGTAGAAACTTTTATCGTAGGACATGACAATACTGAGTCCATCCTTTTTGTTATAGATTTTTCACCAGATTTGAGTGTTTTATTGTAGATTGTAGTGTTGACAACTCTTAGCCCACTCAATTCCTATCAAAAATGAATGGAATTTTTCTGAGTGGCTTGGCTGATATTGTTTTGGTTTCATGGGGAGTTTGTTTGTTTGTTTCTTTGTTTGTTTTTTGTCTGCAGCTGTTGTGGCCCAGTTCTCTTGGTGCTTTAAGGGGAAGGTTGCTTGATTTACTCTGAGTGGCGCAAAGGAAAAACAACAAAATTCTTGGGTGGTTCAGTATCAAACTTTCACTTCCAAACTTTAGAATATTTAAGGTAAAACAAAGTACTCAGCAAATTTAAAATGTAGCCATTTTAGTTAGACAATCAATGATAAAAAGCAAAAAATTAACTTGCGAAAATGCATAAGACAAAAGGAGAAAAAGTGAAAGAAAGTATAAAAGTAGAAAGGTATAAAATCTCCACCTGTGGATCCAGAAATGAGACCTGATTGTTGAAATTTTGAGGTCTCTTGGTCAAAGCGATGTTGCAGTCCTGATCCACCAGGGGTGGGGGAAGCCTTCAGTTTGGAGTGAGTAAAATAGTTGCAATATTTAATACCTAATGATATTTCTGGATGAAAAAAAATTACAAATTTTAAAGAATGCATGAACAATAAATAGCTGTGGTGATAACATCTGTTATCTAGCAATTTACATTCGGAAATGTTATATTTTGCTAAGGATGTATAATTTAAGCCATTTTTTTTAAAGATTACTAGACTTTTGTATAGATGCGTGTGTATTTATGTATTTATTGGGGAATAAAACTGTTTTTTATAGATTGCGACTTTTGAGCACAAGATAGTGAAGTGTCTTGTCTTAGGTATCAGCAAAGATAAAAAGAACAATACCATTTGAATAAAGGAACATGAAAAAGACCAATTTATAACAGCAAATGAGTATGGGAATCCACAGGAACCACCTATTCTATAGAAACTCTATGTAGGAACTGAGAGTTCATGGGAAAAAAGGCAGTGTCTTTTTAAAATGTTTCTTTCTATGAGAAAGGGAACAGGCTACTTGGTGTTTTTTAAAGGGGGAAAATGCACACAGTTTGACAATATTTGCATTCTGTTTTACTCTACTGTATTTTTCTTGTCCACTCTGGAGGTTTGGATTAAATTCATATTCTATTGATAAAGCCATGTAAACTCAAGAAAACTTGTTTTCTCTGCCTCCCCTTCTCTGCATATGCACTTGTCTTTTTTGTTTGTTTATTTATTTTTACTTCTGACTCAACACAGCTGTGTAAAAATAGTGTAGTTTGAGTGCTTATACTTTTCATTCCTGTAATTAATACACAGGAAAGAAAGCATTGAGATAAGTGGAACAATACAATAAAATGTTGGTTTAAACGGGATACTTTTAGAAAAAGAAATATTTTGAAGGAATGAAAGCTTTTCCATCTAAATGATACCATGTAATCTAAACTGGTTTTAAGCTTAAAAAGCATGCAAATCACAGAAAAACTGGAAGAAGGGATTGGCTGGACACAAGAGAAACCCTGCCATTTGCAGGAGGAGCTTTTAGAAGAGCAGCCTCAGGTGAGAATTCTCCAGCTGGACTAGGGCTCAGAGAAAAAATTGATAAAAAACTATAGTACTCAGGTAATAGCCTCACTACAGTATATGAAATTGAAGTTTAATATTTGAAGTAATGTAAACGAATGCTCCTAGCTTATTATTCCACTAGAAAAGGAAATATTATTTAAATAACATTACCTGTAAAATTCACTTTCAGCACATGAGAGTTATTACTGAAAATATTTAGTCAACATGAAAGAACATTACTTCTTTTTAAATTCTTGTGGGTGGGAGTCATCTTGTCTAACTTTAGATTTCCACTTTAGGTGGAAATATGGGATGGAGGTCCCTAAGTTCCCTCTATGGTTGTTGGAGAACTTTATCAATTCAGAGAGTGGAATCAAGAGCTGAGCAAACATCAAACCAATCAAGCATTGGTTGCTAGTCTAAAAAAGTCTCCAGACAAACATTCAACCAGGCCTCCACTCAATGCAATGGAAGAATATGTATGCAGTCACACATAACCAAGTAAATACAGATGCACAAATTGATGATCTGGTGAGTTACCTTTTCCCAAAAATTCATTAATTGCTACAAATTATTTTATTTATTTATTTGTTTGCTATTATTACATGTTTCACAGGCATTAATACAGATCATTGCTCTGAAAAATAATATATAAATACAAGGATTTAAAAGGGAGTGATTTATGACATAGAGGAAAAAAAATTAAAATAATAGATGATCTTTCCTATGTCTGTGTCTTTTATTTTTTATATTTACAGTCATTTTTTCTCTTGTATTTGGGTTTGTTTGTTTGGCTTTGACAATGTTTTTTTTAATAGAAAAAAAAAGGATGGCAGAATGTAAGACATGAGAAAGTGGGCAAATAGAAAAAACAGTAGAATGACTAATACTCTTTTCCACCCTACTGTTACCATACCAAATCAATGTAGATTGACTATTTGCTGTATTATATCACTAAAGAAGTGTATTAATTCTGGAGCTTGACTGAACTTTGAACAGAAAGAATATAATAATTTTTATTTAACTGAAATTTGTTGCCACCTGTGAACCAGATGGTTGCAAAATGTTTCCATTGAAAATATTTAAACATTCAAAGGCAAAATAAAAAAGATAACAGGTTGGATAAAAGAAATATACTTTAGTTTATGAAGGTTTCACTACATGCAATTTCAGTAGAAATAGTAGTTGAAGAATTACTACACAAAATTTAAATTAAATTTTTCACTTATTTTTATGATGTTTTCTATTTCCAGTGTTTCTGGCATATAACCCATCAGGGTACTAAAAAAAAAAAAGATTATATACAGTAAATTTGTAGTCATTTACTTGAATAAGTGTTTCATAATGAGGTGATTTGAGAGAAAAGAAAGATTTAATGAAGAGGTAAATATGCAATGAAAATGAAATCAAGCAAGTGAAATAGTTAGTCATGCTAACACTTGGATTATCAATGTATCATCATGCTAATATTTTTATGCATGTGGATTCTTCCCGAATAGAGGCAGGTTGCCACTGGGAGCAACTGGTGCCACTAAGCTTCCAAATTAGTCAGTTCTCCAGCTAAGTAGCTTGGGAAGGTATGCTGAAGGTTTCATCTTTCTAAAGGCTCTATTTATTATCTTTACTTATGTAAAGTGTTCATTAGAAATAATTTTACATTGAAATATGGTAACTTTTTAGCCTCCTTTAATGCAGTCACGAGTCTTTAACTAGCAGACATAAAACTGCTTAATTCTGTGGATATTAATGGATTCATATGTCATAAAGCCAGAAGAAACAGTGTAATCAAGTCTCATATGTGACACAATACAGGACACAGGACTTCAGTGAATTAAATGGTACGTCATGTCTAAGTAAATGTGACTGAAATGGAGCATATTAAAATACAGCATACATTTTTTTAATACATTCTTGACTTTAAAAAGCCACTGAAACAGAATTTGTGACAATCCTTCATAGGTTCTCTCAATAAATCCAGCTTCTAAATACATGCAATATGTTGATTCTGAATCATTTTAGCCTCTTACTCAAAATGTCATATGAAACTTAATATAGAACTAAAGTCTATTATCTTTTAATCTTAATGAACAATACCTGAAATCTCTTAAAACCAATACAGCTCATAGCAGGACAAGCTGTGTTTACAGTACAGACCCAGTAATTTTTAGTATTTATATTAATCTAATTATATTAATCTACATGTGTTCTTTATATCTACAGCCAATACAAATTAGTATGGATTTATGATATCAGTCCTTCAATAGTTTGAGTGGAATAGATTAGTAAATGCCAGAGCGGAATTATTTGAATCTCACAGTTAGACCCAAAAAAGTATTATCAGAGAATTAGTAGAGCATTATAGTATTAGTTTCTACTTTTTGAAAAACCTCTCACAGTTTCTAAGACCATACAGCCTAAAAATGGTCTAGAATTTTTACTTTTAAGAGCTCTCCAAAAATTCTAAGGAGTTCTACAAAGGGAAGTAAAAATCTATATGTACTTCTGTGACTGCGAGAGTTTTTATACTAAACCACGTATTGTGAATTCCATTGTTACTTTTGATTTCTTAAATGTCTTCTTTTTTGATGGGGGAGAGATGCAGATGTGTGTAATGCCATTGAGCAAATTACATAAAGGATCTTATTTTTATACTCAAATTATTTTGATTAATTACATCCCACTTATTTTTCTTTCTCTTAAGATATTGTTTGTGCACATATGCACAGTGTCATATGAGTGTATCCATGCAAATCAATAAATCAATGTCCATGCTAGTGTCTATATACAAGTTGTCACATAAAATTTATAACAACTTTAGGACATGTTTGCACCTCAAAATATGGCTTGTTCAAGATTCCTCTTGCCAGAAGAATTACTAACTTCTAGTTTTGTTATTAATTATTACTCATGTGTTTTAAATTGATTGAACCAATCAAAACTAGAATAATTCATAATTTAAAAAATTAATTTTATTATTGGTTTAGTTTATCTGGGGGGGGGGTGTTTTTTAAAATGCTTCAAGGAATACTTTGGCAAACATAGTTTAGCATCTCCAACACTTTAATTTTCTCTGAAATTTCTGAGAAGAGTTCAACTTTTTTCTTCCAAGTCTAGTTCTAAACCCCATGTTTTTAAAGTCTTCATAAAGTAAATTTTAAATGTTCAGAAGTCTGGTAACTTAAAATAGCTTAACTTACCTTGCACCAGATTTTGCTTATCATGTTTTTGAGGACATTGCTCCATTACAGATTTCTAAGTCAGCAGTATTAAGATATCAAATGTTTCTAAGCAGATCAAATTACTTAAATGGCTAATTTGTTTATTTGTTTGTTTGTTCCTGGCAACAATGATTTACTGGTATAGTGATAATGAGAAGAGCATTTCACAGTGTTAGTATTCCATTTGAACTTATAAGTAATTTTCTGTCAACAGCATTATTAGTAAACTTCTGTGTATTATATTACTCAAATCTTATAAGTAACTTCAGATTTTAAACTGTATGGATTATATCTATCTAAAATAAGCAATATGTATCAAATTATTCTTTTTGATTTTGTTTCCCTTGAACAGAAATCTTCTGTCAAAAGTGAAAAGATCTTTACTTTTCTAGTGGAATTCCTTTTCATTTCTCTCATTGTTATGGATTCATAAGTAAGCAATTTCACATTTTATTACAAAATAAGTAGAGGCAGGTGTCTAGAAGATGGGGAGAATGGCATACTCAATTTCCTTGTGGCATATATTAAAGTTTTAGGAACATATTTGCCTGGCCTTCTGCTGGATTTCGTCAAACTTCAGCTGATGGGTAAGTAAGCATCGTATAAACATTTTCTTTGTTGTACCAAAGTTTAACTTGTCTTCATTCAGACTTAATTTTTGCATATAGTTGAGTGTTGTTAGCAACCAATATAGGAAAAACCAAACTGTCAATAAGAAAAGGCAAACAAAGCATAAAAAAGCCAGACATTGAGTTACATATTGTTTTAATACTGAATAAGCTATATCTAATAAAAAGTTCCATTGGCTTCCTTGTTGGTATTTAGTGTTACTGTTACTTTAACAATAGCTATTATATTGCAAACTTTTTTTTATGGTTGCTGTAAGACCATAAGTTTTACACATCTTCTAACTGCTCTATTTCTTTGAAACATAGCTTTATCTTTTGAAAGGATAATATACCTAAGTTACACCAGTAAGCTGGCTGCAGGTTAAAATGAATTCTATTCAAGGTGATGTAACTACCTGTACAAAGTGGAATTAAGGGTATATGATCCACTTTTGCTTCATTGCATGCTTAGTGTTGTTGTGCAATTTAGGTTTATAAAGACGCTTCTGAGTGAGCACCAAAAAAAGAGTCTGAAAGTCATGGCTATGAAGACTCTTCCTTTAATTTCTCCTTATTATTCTTTAATCAGAACTATTGCTTGTGAGTCATGTGAGACCAATCTCCAAAATGCATGCCAATGAATAATTTACTCCTGATTTGGTACAATCTCAGGAGTCATTCAGGAAACCCACATGATGTATGCTACTAAGTGGCAACCTGAATGAGGGATGCATGCTCCTGCTCTGCCATTTCTGCTCACATAAATTTTAACTTCTAAATCTAAAATACTTTATAGATTATCTTTTCATTTAATTTATACTTCCCTTAATTCCTCAATAATTGTTCTCTTTTCCAGATTAATTTTAGGAAATCTGTAGACAGCTCCATGCAAATGCCTTGCCTCAAAACGGAAATTTCTGGAATTATAGCCTCTATATACTTAGACACCTGGCATTCTATGTACAGTATCTATTCTACAAAAATTTATGTTTATGTGAATTGGGATGTAGAATAGTTGATGGTTTTTATGTTATATCACTTAATGACTTTTATCTTCTAGGTCAAATATAATTGAAAAAATATCTCAGTCTTGCTAAATTGACTTTACGATGCAAAAGGTAACTACACAATGAAGTAATGCTAATTTGGAGAAAACATTATGATATGAGAGGAACTTGAGAGGAAAACCATGTAGGCTAGTACCACTTACCTCTTTCTATGCTATCAAGGTGTGCACACAATTTCTGTTACACTTATGTATTTAGAAAAGATCACATTCCAGTAAGGTTATAGCTGCTGGAACAGTTCCACAACCATTGTGAAAATTAAAGAATTGAAGTATACAATTTCTATTTCATTTTTCATCATCCATATTAAATATGCTTATAGATGGCAGCCAGATAATATTTTATATGAGGGAAAAAGCCCTAAGTTTTCAAATATATCATCCATATGTCTGATTTTTAATTTCCTTTCTTTGAATATATTTGCCAATAAAATATCCAGTGAATTTGACAAAGTCTTTTTATTTTTGGGGAATATTAGGTCATGCTTGCGGGTGGGGAAGAGAAAAGGATGAGAAAATGTTATACATTGAGAAAACATTATGATTTCATGCTATGTGTTCTGATGCAGAAAAAAATCCAAAATTGTCTAGTTCCATGCATTCAGCTAGATTTAGGAAAAGGTCTTTAAAAATAGAAATTGAAGTAATCGTGCATATGCATACATATAATGTTTATGTACCTTTCCTGCAGAAGAAAATGTGCATTAATATTCACATTTGACATCCAAGGTATGTTGAAATTATTAAAATATTCAATTAGCAGGAGGGAAGGAAATGTCATATTTTGATATTCAGGAACCTCTAGATAGCCATAAGAAACTGTAAAATTATGATATTTTACAGGAGGTCAGAAATTACAGACTATGACCTTGTGCCTATTTTAGTGTGAAGAGTCTGTTTAGTCATCAAATAATGAGGAAATGGACCTCCTACAAAAAGATCAGTTAAGATCCACTGAGATTTGCTGCATGCAGTGCTTCACTCTTTTCTTCAAAGAAACGTATTTTAAGGACTGAGTTTTATGAATAATTATTAAAAAGGCTGTAAGGGGCCATTTAATACATAGGAGTATATATATGTAATATAGCATGAAGAATCCTGAACTCCTTTGGAAAAGAATATTCAGGATTTAAAAGGGCATAAGTTTTTGAGAAGATAACTGTATGTTCATAGAGTGATAGAATCACAGAGTGGTTTGGGTTGGAAGAGACCTTAAAGATCACTTACTTCCAACCCTGTGTGATGGACAAGGGCACCGGCCATTAGACAGGTTGCTCCAAGCCCCATCCAACTTTTCTTTGAACCTTCTTAGGGATAGAGCAACCACAACTTCTCTGGGCAACCTATTCCAGTGCTTCACCACCTGCACAGTAAAGAATTTTCCCTTGATGCATAATCTAAACCTACTCTATTTCAGTTTGAAGCATTTCCCCCTTATCCTGTGACCACATGCCCTTGTAAAATGCCCTTCTCCATTTTTTTGTAGGTCCCCATTAGGTACTGGAAGGCCACAATTAGGTCACCCTGAGGCCTTTTGTTTTCCTGGCTCAACAAACCCAAGACTCTCAGGCTCTCCTCACAGAAGAGGTGCTTCCATTCCTTTAATCATCCTGGAGGCCCTCCTCTGGACTGGCTCCAACAGGTCATTGTTCTTCCTGTGCTATAAGTTGACAAGGTAAGGCTTTTGTTTCACCTTATAGCACTGTGTAATCATTTTACATAAAATGTTGCACACAGTTACAAAAAAAAAAAAATATCACTGCTGACGACTCAGTATTTGCAATTAGGAAAAAGCAGAGAATATATTAAGTTTCATAGCTATTGACCCTTTATATATATATATATATATATATATATATATATATATATATATATATATATAAATTATTTATTTATTTATTTATTTATTTAGAGAGAAAGACTGAGGAGTAGATGATTAGCTGTTTAGTAAAATAAAAGGTTAAAAGGTTCAATGGTTTTAATACAAAATCCATTCTCATTGAATGTCCAGTAATTCTACAGTCTTTTCCTCTACTTAATTTCTATGCTTTCTTCTCTCTTATCCATGATCCTTTCTCATTTCCCTCTTTTAAAACAATCTGTGAGGTTTTCTATTATTTAATTACTTAATTTCAGACTTTCAGAGTTTCCAACTTTCCCAATTCCAACTGCCTCACATCTTTCTGGCTAGAGCATCAGGCTGAAAATTTTCTGAGGTTTCTGTTCTACAAGGGCAGAGTGGTGTAAGAAGTTTGGGTTATTGTTCCCATTCTGAATATGCTATGTGTATCTTAACTATCCTTGTAGCCATCCATACTGAATGACAGTAAGAAAACAGGGAGAAAAAGGGAGCTTTTTATTTTTTACTGAGCCATTCAAAATTTTGCCTACCAAATTTAGGAGGCACAAATCATGTTTTGAAACAAATTCAAAATTTTATAGTAGCTCTGAAGGTCACAAGATATCTCGTGTTAGTCAAATTGTATAGAACAATCAGTCAAAGGAAAGTCTTTGTCAGTGCTCCTGAATCAGTAGGGACAAAAGACATTAGATGTTTCTTTAGAGGTTCTTAAAGATATCTATACTGTAATATCATGTTCTACATTGTTATACTAATAATTTGGCTATAGATTTGCAGCAAACATTTGTTCCTTGTTCAACACTTCTAATCAATTTAATTTCTCTGTTTTGTTTTCTGTGTTGCACTTCCCTTCATTCAGTCATTCTCTCCAAATCTTTCCTTAGATTTTTCCTAGTCCTCCTTACTTCAGGAGGTCTACCATGGATTTGCACTGCACAGTGTATTTAATGACTTATTTGAAGATATGGCAGTGTTAAAGTGTAGTGCAGAAAGACTTGAGCTTCATTTTTACTAAATTAATTACTCCATTTCTAATTGAAGCCTATACAGAATATTTTCAATTCAGTAATAACTGTAAATCATAACTCACATCCTCTGAAAAATAAAAAAATGTGTGGGGAAAGTTCTTGCATTTTATTCTGTATTGCAACTGCTATCCTGTGACTGGAACCCAAACAATTTGATTTCAATCTTAGCAACGTATCCCCGAGTGCTACATTAGAGACATTCTTCTATCTCTAATGTTGATGAACCTAAAAATTAATGTTATGAATGCTTTGATTTTTATTCAAGAAGTCTGGTTTTTAGGCTGATGGCTCACATCTGTGCAAAGAAAATAGTTTCAACACCTGCAACATCTTTGCAAGCGAAGGAAGAGATCTCTTGTTGTCTGTTGTAACCAAAGATGCCAGAATTTCTGCACAATAACAAAACCTTTGTTCTTTTCTTCTCAAGCTCTGCTTCTTGCTGTGCACATATAAATTTTATCTCCTCTTCTCAGCACTAGAAGGCTCAGACACTGAATTCTGTGTGAAAATGAATAAACTGACTTTATACTCGATTCCCATGACAGAAATAAGGGCACTGGGGACTGTAGGACACACAAAAAAAATATTTCCAGTGGCTTTCCAAATCTCACTATAGCTAAGTTTCTATGTAACTTTTAGACACTGTATTTAAAGGGAGTGAAAATAATTTTGCTACTGATGTTGACTTTTCCATATTAGAAGAAAGTACTATGTATGTTTGACATAATTCTAATAATAGAAAAACTTATTTCTTCTTTCTGTTATTGGAAATTGTGTTTCCATTCTTTCATTTGTGTGACAGCTGTAAAGCATACTTTATCTTTAATTACTTTCAAGGGAAAGAGGTGAGCTATTTGCTCTGTTTCAGGTTTTGATATTTCAGTGTTAGAGGAAACGAAGAACCATGAGTAGAATAATTTACTTCACTCCTATTTACAAAATCCTGTCTTCTTTTTTTCAAAATTTATTACTTTTTTCTGTGATTAAGTGTTCACTATTAAAGAAAATATGTTTTAAATTGCTAAACCTAATTACAGAAACATTCTGCAAATATGCTTAGGCATCAAATAACTTTCCAATGACATTCTGATATTCTTGACATTCTGATATTGGTTATTCTTTTATTTTTAAAGGATTTGTGTTCAGTCTGGATGTTTTATTTATTATCTTGAAATATATTTATTGTTATAAGTAGTCTAAGCTGAGATAAAATCCCCTTGATTTAGATTTTAAATAATAACTGGTTTGTTTTAAAAAAGACTTGCTGACTGACTTGACTAATTTATTATTTTTTACTTAAAATAGTCACAGAAACTCAGCTGCACTATAGATCCGTAGCTGGGATTTGGTAGAGATTCCATTTTGCCAGAGAGGAAAGTATAAACCCATGCTTTAATGTAATCTTAATGACGACTCTTTCAATAATTTCTCTGTATGCTCAAAGCTCTTTTGATGTTGTTGTTTTTGTTGTTGATTTTTAGGTACTAGCTGTCCACTAAGCTGTGGAGCTTGGCAGTAAGGGACAGAATTGCCATCCTTTTCTTGTATAGTCGAAAGATGTAATTGATAGGACGCAATGAATCCCTGATTTGTTTGGAAAATTTAGTTCTTTTCCTGTCTCACCCGCTTTGGCATTAAAGCGTGTAAGCCCATCTATTCTGTTGTTGTAAGTCCGAGGTTTTGCAGGTGTAAATCCATCTGATTCTAGAAGTGGTTTTAAAGTTTTATGCTCTACTATACAGTGATAATTCTTAGGTAGTTGTCACAATGTCAATTGCTCCAGCTGTTCTGAAGTCTTTCCAGAGTCACAGACAAGTACATTAAATTTAATTGATATGGAAATACTTTTCACCAGCTACATAACTCACTCTTTCAGATAATGTAAAATAAAAAAAGCCCCAAAATTCATAGTGAAGCTTTACTGAAAACTCATCTGTGCATCCTTTTATGTGAATGGGCAATGTCCACCTGTTTTTCAATATTCCAAGCAAGACTGTGGTATTGTTAAAGACTGATGTGTTCTCCATATCTAAACCATTTATATTAATAAAATAAATTTAATATAATACTTAGGAGTGTGCATATATGTATATATGTGTATATATATCTATATCTGTTCTATTGTTTCTATCTTCTAGTTATGTAAAAATTAGGGTCATTAAGACAGTAAAACCTGATTAGGTTGTCCCAATGCCCTGACCCGATATAATTCTATGCTTTCCTCCCTCTGTGATCTCTGGTTCTTTTCTGGCTTCCGTAACCCATTTGTTTAAATAAACCCATTTGTTTAAATAACCTGAGTAGAGCTGTCAACTTTTTCTTGGTACACTACTATCTTTAGGTTCGCTCTTGATGTAATCTCATAATTTTCTCTTTGTGCAACATGGCAAAAATTAGAAGGATGGAGGAAGTATAAAATGTACCTCTTTCCTCACATCTGCAAATGGGAAATGAGATTCTAAATTGAGTCTGGGTGGAATGAAGTTAACTTTCTTCATGGCAACCCATACGATGCTGTGATGTGCATTTGTGGCTAAAAGTGTTGATAACACAGTAATCATTTATCTATTGCTCAGCAATGCACAGCACCAAGGCTTTCTTTTTTCATCTCATGTTCTTTCAGAATAAGTAGGCTTGGGGTGGACAAGAATTTGAGAGTGAACATAGCTGAGACAACCAAACTCACCAAATGGATAGTAAGTAATGGATAGCTTAATACTGTAAGCTGTCATGCTCAGCAGTAAGAAGCTCAGGGAAAATAGTAAGAAGAGGGAAGTTCGCGATTGTGGTCTTTGTCTTTCCAAGCAACTGTTAAGTATGCTAAGGGTCCTACTTCCCAGGAAGCAGCTGGACATATGCTTACTAACAGGAAGAACTAAAAGAAATTGTTTTTCTGCTTTGGTCACCTAAGTGTTTTTTGCCTAATTTATTGAGCTGGCATTATCTTGATCCACACACCTTCTTGCCTTCCTTCTGTTTTGATCCCATCCTGTGGAAGATGGGAGGGAGCAAGAGCCAGGCATAGTGTCTGGCAGGGATTAACCCACCACAGACTTTACATGGGCAGACAGGGAGACTGCATAAATGTAAGGACACAAACAAAAACACACATAGGTATGGATAAATGGATTGGTGTTGAGTTTATTCTACAGTTTTTGAAATAGCTTGGTAATGGTATAGTGTGAAAAAAAATCACATAATAAATTAATATCTATAGAAATGAGAACACATTTTTTCCATCTGAAAAAAAAATTAAAAATATTTATAGATCTCTCTTTGCATAAAAAAATCTGTGACCTGAAAAGGGCACTTGTTCACACTGTTGGTATGAGGCTTAGATCAATATCTTTTAAGTAGCTAGAGAATACCTCTAACCTTTTGGAAATAAAAATCCAATGGAAGTTTCCTGTGGTGTTTATCTTAAAAACAGAGGTAGGAGATTAACAAAGCAAACAAATCAGAAAATACTCAAAATGTCCGACCACATGCTCCTTAACCATCAGAGCACACATATATCTTAAAATATGTATGCATTATATGTGCATTTACTATACTACCAAAAATGTTTTTCTTCCATGTGTTCTTTTGTGTTAATAGAATGGAAATTTGGAGGAGAGGTGAAACCTGTATGACATATCTGTCAAAATATTCATTACAAACAAAACTCTTCACACTTTTTAACAGTAGATGTTATTTTATGCAGAAGTTTTGATGTCAGCATGATTATCTCTTTGTCATTCCTAGTTTGTAAGTACTCTTTTTGCCTAATTTGACAGCATTCATTCTTCTTCTGTAACTTTTTAAATGTCTATTCCTTCAGAAAAGCTAGCATTCTGTTGTCAAGTAGATTTTTACAGTAGTAGGTAAATCATCACTGACCTTTTCTAGATTGTCTGCAATGTCCCTTATTTGACATGATTAACACTATGCAATTTATTGATCATATTGTATTTTATTTCATTTTAGCTTTTATTATGTTCTGCATAGTAATTAAAGTGAAGCTTATGTTGTAAGTATAATTTTTCTCTCACAATAATTTAGTCCTGATGTATACTTTTTTCTTTTTTTTTTTCCATTCACTCTAATTTCTTTATTATTTTTTGGAATTAGGAAGTCATTAAAGAAGATGGCGAGAGACATAAATATGAAAATCATAGAATCTTAGAATCATGGAACAGTTTGAGTTTGAAGACATCTTTACTGATCATCTAGTTCAAACTTCCATTACAATAAGCAGGGACATCTTAAACTACAAGAGGTTGCTAAGATTCCCATCCAATCTGACCAGTAATATTTCCAGTGATGGGATATACACCACCTCTCTGGGCAACCTGCTCCAGGGTCACACCACCCTCATTGTAAAATATACTTCCTTATATCAAATCTATGTTGACCTTCTACATGCTTAAACCACTACCTCTTGTCCTATTGCAGCAGACCCTGAGAAAATGTTTGTCCCCATCTCTCTCAAAAAGTTCTTTTAAGTATTCAAAGGCTGCAATGCGGTTTCCCCAGAGCCTTCTCTTCTGCAGGCTGAACAACCCCAACTCTCTCAGACTTTTCTCATACAAGAGATATTTCATCCCTCCAATCATCTTCATGGCTCTCCTCCAGATTCACTCCAACAAGTACTTATCATTCCTGTGCTGAGGACATCAGAGTTGGATTCAGTATTCCAGGTGAGGTCTCCTAGGAATGAAGGGGAAGAATCACCTCCACAGACTTGTTGGCCACCTCTTCTCCTGATGCAGCCCAGGATATGGTTGACTTTCTGGACTGCAAATGCACTGCTCACTCAGGTCCACCCTTTCATGCCCCAGGACCCACAAGTCCTTCTCAGCAGGAATGTTCTCAATTCTCCAGCCTGTAAAATTATTAAATTTGATCTTCATAAGATCCATTAGACATCCTCTATGCACGAGTTATATTGCCTAGCTGAAAAGCTAGCATAGAAAATTGTTATGATATTTTCTCAGTGTTTTATTTTGGGACATTATACCTTAAAGTTGTACCATCCTGAAAAGTAAAAATTGAATCAGGGTTAGAAACTGGAAATGGACATATCCAATATTGTGTATGAAAAAGCAAATGCAGGGAAACAATTTTTGAGCTCAGGAAAATAAGTTTTTGAGCTTTATTTGACAAAATGGCTCAGCATAGCTTAAAACAGTATGAGAGGAGTTCTGAAATGGCACCTGTCTGCTTATCCATTTATAATATTGACAGAGCATAGATTTGTAGTATGCAGAGTTGACAATTTCCAACCAGATGTTGAAGCACTGATCTACATGACAGGAATTGTGATCATTAGTTGCCATGCTTGAAAAGGATGTGGATAGATTCAATGTGGTTAGGTGCAATCAGTCCTGAAATTAATGCATAAATGGAAGAGACACTTTTTCATTATTGCCTACTTTGGGGGAAACAGTGGGTGCACTACTGTCAGAGTTCAGACTGATAGATATTGATACAAATCATTTTTATATGATCTGCCTATTTATTAGAATTGCTTTTCTGCTCTCTATATGGAAGTCCATGATGCATTACATTCTGAACTTCCTAATGTTCAGATTGCTGTTCTCATCGCAAGAAATAATGAAATGGATTCATTACTTTATTCTTAAAATATTCTGATTTATTTTAGGTTATACCTTCTTCAGGGATTTCATATACCCTTTTGTTGTCTAGTTCATTTATTTTATTGTAGATGTGAACATATTATACATATTTTGAGGACAAAAAATTTCAACAAATATTTTTAGATTATTCATGCACATAAACGAAACAAGGACAAGGACATGAGAAGATACAAATTCCTATTAATGTTTTCAGTATTGATAAACTCAATATTATTAATGTAATGATGAAAAGAGAGGAATTAAGATGACAGGCAACTGCTTTTTTAGTTGCATCTATACAAAAGAAGCAATCTTTTGGGTATATTTTTAAATTTTCCTTTGAAATTATGTTTTGCAGAACATGGTTCTCTCACTTTGAATTTAGAAATGAAAGTTCAATTAAATAATAATCTATTAGTACCTCAAATTTTGCATATGTGGGGGATTCTACTTTACGTATTTATCTTTTGAATTCAGAAGATGAAACTGTGAAAGCTGAAAGAAACCACAGTGAGTTCTCTGGACACAAAGATAATAAAAGGAAATTAACACTACTACAGTGATACAAACTATCTGATTAAAAATGATTTATTAGTCTAAGCCTGCAGCACTACTCCTGGGCTTCAGGCCAGTATCCCTCTGGAGAGTTATACTTGTGGAGGAAAAGAAGAAAACATATCCTTCACTGCTAATTTTAAAAATATATCAAACTATTTTGAAGTTGAATATATGATTAGAACACTAAAAGTAAGAGTAGGAGGACAAAATGCTGGTAAGATATACAAACACAAATGTGCCATTAATGTAAGCCTGAGAACAACTGACCTCTTTGGTATATTCAAATGGGTTTGGGTGCTTGAACTTTACCTTCATCTCTACATTATTTTTAGAGAGAGAATTGTACATGCATTTCTTTAAAATTCCTCCTATGCCTTATTTCAAATGTTGAATATTTGGGTTATTACCCTTTATCTCTCTTGCTACTTTAATAATGCTTCTTTTGTCATGTCATCTTAGATCTGTACAGACTTCATTTTTTAGCTTTTTTATTTGCTTGGAGTCTGTTCTGTGACAGGTAAGGTGTTTTTCTTTGTATAACTTCGTGAAGTAAATACCTGCTTAGAAATACTTCCTGAAAATAATAATTGCAAATGAAGCCAGGAAGTCAGCTTCCTCCAGGGCCCAATTTAAATGCCTCTAACACATACGTGGGGAATAAACAAGAGGAGTTACAAAACCAAGTCCACCTGCAGGGCTATGATCTTATTGTCATGGAGGTGTGGTGGAATGGCTGCTGTGGAATGCAAGGATACAGGCTCTTTAGGAAGGACAAAGAGGGGGTGCTGCCTTCCCTGACGATGACTAGCTGGAGTGCATGGAGCTCCACCTAGGGATAAATGAGCAGTAGCCTGAGAGTTTATGAGTCAGGATTAAAGAGAGAGCAGGGACAGGAGGGGGCATTATAGTGTGGGTCTGGGGCAGCCCACCCAACAGAAGACTGAGTTTATGAGGCCCCTTACAGACAATAGGAGCAGCCTCATGTTCAAAAACCCCTGTGGGGGACTTCAACTGCCCCAATATCACATCAATTTTTCTGTGTTGGAGGGAAAACAAAGACAGGCATGAGCAAGTTCTTAGAACGTGTTGGTGGCCCTCTCCAAGTACAGCAAGATGTTGCACTGAACCTTTTTCTTACCAGCAAGAAGGAGCTGTTGAGGTGGGGAACATAATGCTGAAGGGCAGCCTTGGCTGCTGTGACAATGAAATGGTGGACTTTGAGATCCTTAGTGAAGTGGGAAGAGCCCACAGCAAGCTCACTACCCTAGACTTCTAGAAAACAAACTTTGGCTTCTTCAGGGTTCTGCTTGGTAGAGTGCTGTGTGATAAAGCCTTGGAGAGAAGAGGGGCTCAAGAAAGCTTGTTAATACTGAAGGATCACCTTAGGCAAAAATAACAGGAGGCCTGTGTGGATAACCAAGGAATTCCTGAACAACCTCACACACAAAAAAGAAGCCCACAGAGAGTGGAAACAGGGTCAAGTAACCTGGGATAAATACAGAGAGATTATCCAAGCAGCCAGAGATCAGGTTAAGGAAGCTGAAGCTCTGATAAAACTAAACTTGGCCAAGGACACTAATGGCAAGAGAAGGCTAGGGAAAACATGAACCCTCTCCAGAGGGAAACAGGAGACCTGGTTAACCAGGATATGGAGAAGGTTGAGGTATTTAATGACTTTCTTGTCTTGGTCTTCACCAGTAAGTGTTCCAGCAACACTATCTGAGCCATAAAAGACAAAAGCAGGGACTGGGAGAATTAAAAACTGCCAGCAATAGGAGATCATGTTTGATACCATTTAAGGAATTTGAATGTGCACAAGTCCGTGAGACCCAGTGAGATGCATCTGCAGGTCCAGAGGGATCTGGCAGAGGAACAGTTAAGGCTTAATTTTTGCAGCATTGTTTGAACTAATTTTTTCCTTTTATGATCTGTTGATTTCCCAGTGCATGATGACTCTCAGTAATCCATGAGGTTTTCATGTATTTTCAGTACAGCTTAAAGCAAGCAACCAGAACTCATATGTTGATGTACTGTGGCAAAACAGTGAATAGCAATGCCAACTCAGATTCCCACAGACAATGCAGATTTGTTGATGCAGTGCTAATGAGTGCCTGGGCTAGTGAAATTTCTTTCTCAACCACTTCAGTTGGATGAGGCATTGTACAAATATAGTTGTACAGCTTCTAAATCCAAGATTGACGCACTTGTTTGATTATCTCTGATAATGTTTTACATTGTTTATGGAATTATATTAAAGTTTATGCTAGAGAGAACTTTATGGACAGTTAATGCTGGGCTGTGTTGCACCAGCCAGCCTTTTTGTTGTATGGGTAACAGCCATGAGACACGTACCGTTCATTATCTACTTCACATCTGATAGGCTCCTATTTCATATATACACAGAAAACCTCAACAGCTGCTGTTAATGTTGTGCTGTTGTTCTCTATCATGCAATAGACTCAGAAGTAAAGAAAAAGCTATATGATGTCAGAAGGATGACTGGACCAAAAAATGTAGAACCTCTACTTCAGTCATGTATACTCACCCTTGTATTACTGGACTGGGAATAAAAGTTGCTTAATTGGGTGACTGGGAACACCAGTCAAATTTTAGGGCATTACACTACATTACAATACACTACAATATATTACACTGACAAGGGGAATTTAGGAATATTTTCTTTCTATAGAATATTTATTTATTTCATGATTTGTGCCAAGAAAGTTTTCATTTGCATGATAAAATGTTAACATACAAATTAAAACCAAACAGCTGTATTCTAGGCTGAGAATGAGTTAAAACAATATAAATAAAGGCAAAAAGAAATAAAATAATGACACTGATACAGGGAACAAGATTTCTGGTACTCCCTTTGAAAGAGATATTGGCTCTGCCTTTGAATGTTTTCCAAGGCTGCAATAGCAATAAAATCATAACATACAGAACAAGGCTAATGTTCCTTCCTAGCCTAAGTGACAATGAGATCTATTCCAAATGACATTATTTTTATCATCAAGATCAGGACTGAGCAATTTCTTGAAAATGTTTTTGGCGTGATTTAAAACAAATTATTCCTTTACAGCTTTCTTTAGAGGGAGAACATGGATGACAATATTGAACTTGTATATAGTTTCCAACAGCACAGACATCCAGATTTCAAGATCTTGTTGACCTGTTTAGGTGTATATTATTTCTTTCAACTGAGGTCTTTCCCTCTATGTAAGGCTCATCTAGGTTTGAAGAAGGAAGCATTCATCTGAAGCAAAGCATAGAATTAAATAAAGAATGATGAATACATCTAGGAAGTTCCAAAAATCATGGGGTTGCATGGAGAAATTATGTCTGCAATTCATCTGAAAGAATAGCTTTTAATGTCCTTTTTTCTCCTCCACATCTCTCACAGCTTGATCTTTATGACGTCTTCCTGTAGAAGCTGGGAAGAGACTTTCTACAAGGGCAGGTGCTGATAGGACAGGGAGTAAAGGCTTTAAATTTGAAGAGGTTAGGCTTAGATTGGACATCAGGAAGAGATTGTTTTCTGTGAGGGTGGGGAGATCCTGGAACAAGCTGCTCTGAGAAGTTTTGGATGCCCTATCCCTGCAAGTGTTCAAGGTCAGGTTGGATGGGGCTTTCAGAAACCTGGTGTAGTAAAGGGTGACTGAGACCATGGTGGGGGTATTGGAGCTAGATAGTCTTTAAGGTCTTTTCCAACCCAAAACTTTGTATGTTTCTGTGAGTTTCCTTTGCAAATTCCTTTCTCTCACTGTAAAATCTTTATAGGGCTTCTCTCATTGTCCTTCCATATACCTGTGCACTTTATTTTGTCTCCTTCAACAGATATTTATTCCAGGGCTTTCCTTTCTGGAAAATGTCATAGAATCATAAATCAATTTAGGTTTAACGAGACCTCTGGAATTCATGTAGTCCAAATTACTGCTCAAAGAGTTTCACTGAGAGTGGATATGTAAAGACTGTATCCAGAGAAATTTCAAGTAAAGATCTCCAAGGGTATCTCCAAGGAATAGGGCTGTAACTGAACAAATGCCATGATATAGAAAAAAATTCCTTAAATGTATTCCAACCTTCCCATGATACAAGTTCATATATCACTAGGCATCCCCATACTCTCCAACCAGGATAGAAATATACTGAGAAAGGTAAAAGAAGACAATATTGTTGAGACAGCAGTCATTAGTAGTTCAGGGATTAAATAAGACAAATACTTGTGGGTCCCTTCCAACTCATGATCATCTATGGTTTTATGACTTATCTGAAAAAATATAAAGGATTAAAAAGATCCTCAACAAACAGCATGATGATGATGATTAATGTCTTACTAGCAGCAATGAAGATTGACCTTTCCCCACCTGGCAGATGACTGCCTAGTCACAAAGATTTGTTGATTGTCTCTTTGGGCTTTTTGAGCCAATAAATGCGTGGTCTAGAAGGTATTAGTTCCACTCACTCGTTCTTTGAGCATCAGCCAATAAACTATTACACTGTTCTTTAAGTTGTGCTTATCTTACTTTATCTCACTGTCTGATGAAGGATATCCAAGGAAAAGAGATGCTGAGAGAGACAAGTACAGATCCAACATTACAAGAAGATTGTTGCAGGCAGCATGGGTATTCAGTCTAAATATTCTGATGTGCTTTAACAAATATAGCAAAAGAGAATTTATGCTGCATGACTGCCCATTCCTATACTGAGTTTCCCTAAGCAAGAAGTTTTCATATACCTCTCAGTTTTGGTTTTCTTTTCACTAGCAAGACAGTATGAGACATGGGAATACCAGGTGGTGCCTTGTCTGCTGTGTGTCAAGGACAGAATGCAGCTCTTACATTTGTGGCAACTGAGAAGGAAGATAAAAGTTATCAGTACACATCTTGCAGCACTAAGTGTTTTCATTTTAATGGAATGAATAATATACAAACCATAGAAAAATATGCCTTTCACTCTCTTTGGTCTTCAAGGTTGATCCATTCTTAATCATCCTTGGTTTTCTGTTGAAAATAGGAGCAACTTTGTGATCTTCCTTATTCAATTTCTCTTTGGACACAAGAGCAAGGAGAGTTTAGTCTTCTCATCTTGACAAGCCAACTGATTAACTGTTCTTCTTCTAGTCCATTTCCTTTTTTGCTTAGCATTTTGAAGATCATAGAACTGGTTTTAAGCACTGTAAGGGTTTCTTTAGCATGCTCAAAATATTTTTTGAGCTGCATCATTCATATAAATTATTGTACCTTTGATTTATGTAATTTGTGTGCCTGAAATGGATGATTTGTTTCATTGACATCACTATAAGAAAAAACCCCAAACAATATTACAATTAAGCATTAATAATTCATACATTTTTTAGACATTTGTTTCAGTTAAATAAAATAGAAATGTAGCCACATAAAAATCCATACATTTTTAAGCTGATTAGATCAATAAAGTATGATCTCATGAAGGATTTTATTATTATACTTCCTTTCTATGGTAACTGACTTCAGAAAAAGAGTTTCTGTACCTATTTTTGTTTTGGAACACTGCAAAACTGTAAGTGGATTTATTCAAGACAATTCAAAACATTCTGTTACCTCAAAAGAACTGGTTTTTGTAATGATTTATTATTGAAAATATTAAAAAAAATAAATAAAAAAATGAGCCTAAACATGTTGTCCAGGTGGTTTAATATGGATAAGATAACAGCATGAGCCTTCACAGTAGAATAAAATGTTTCAATTTCTTTTTCAAAATCTGATTATTTAATTGAAAATACTTCTAGAATTTACAGCTGCAGAGGTAAATCTGGAGAAATGTGTGTCATTATATCCATCTCAGTCTATAAAGACCTTCAAAAAGTATTTGTGAGGAAACCAATACTCAAATAAATTTTTTTATATGATTTAAGGTTTCACTGATGATGAAACAACTGCTGTTTATTGGCGGGCAGCAGAAAGACAAGACAAAAGCAAATATGCCTGAAAACATATGAAAATAGGGAACTTTAAAAACTATATGTATTTACAGTCTGAACATCAACATCAACATCATCTATTGCCAGTGGCATTACACCAAGAATTTTATCTTTAGGCACAACTCCGAAAATCTTCAAAATAAAGCTACTGTATATAGAGTAGGCACCATACATATGGTACCATAAAGCTAACCTACATATGCTATCTGAATATAACTCTCATATCAGTGCCTCTAAATAACCTGCATGAAACTAGAATGAAAGACTATCATTTTTTGTTAAATTTACCTTCTTTATGAAGTTTGCATAGTCTGGAGCAAGACTCATTATAAAGAAGGAATTACTGTTTAGTTAAATTCAACACGTTCACCTTCTCTTGTGATTAAATCAAAAGAGAACCAGGCAATTTAAATAAGTAATACTGTAGCACATAATTCTATAGATTATTACAATTATGTCATGGGGTGACTTTATGATGCTTGTATCCCCCTTCGTCTGTTTAGCCCAGAAATAAGTTTTGCACCTTTAAGACTGGTTCTGAGAGGGAAGGGAGAGAAGAAGAAAACAGAGTTTGTTTTCAGAAACTGCACTTGCTCACCCGCATCCTTCTCCTGCACTGTGCAGTTTGAGGACAGACGGCAGGACAGAACTCTCCTTTGCTTTTAGTAGGTTTCTTGCTAGCTGAGGCAGAGAAATTCCCTGGAATGTAGTTTTCTTTTTTTTTTTTCCTTAGAACTCTTTAGACCTATTCTGGACTGAACACCCAGAACAGCACCCGCATCTCACACCTGTGGCCCAGTGCTGGAGGGATTGATAAGAGATTGAATGAGCAGAGCTACAACCCATGAAAGGAACTTTCTGAGTTTTTCATCTTTTTTAGAGCAGCAAAAGGTTCTATTGTTTAATGTTGTTCATTTTTTTTGTGCTAGTGGATGCTTTTCCTATTAATAAAGAGTTTTTTCTACTTTTCTCCAAAAAAATATATTCCTGACCCAGTCGAAGGAGGGACCACTTGAATCTGCTTTCTAGAAAAACCCCTTCAGAAGTTTTCTCACGAATTTGCCCTAAACCAGGACAAACTGAAAAACAGAAACTGTGTTTACCTAGCAACAATACTATGTGTACTCCTGTTCTGATACTAAAAAATGCCTACAATTCAATACGAGTAAGTCCCACATACACTTCCAACTGTATCAATAGTGAGGAAAGGGAAGAATGAAGTGGAAAAGCTACATTCTGGCCTAAAAAAAAATGCTATCTGACTTTGAATTAAAACTGTCCTAGAATTGTAACCACTGTAGAATTGAAGATTTTCACATAGTTAATAAAAGCTGCTCACAAATTGAAGTTGGGGATACAAAAAGGAAAAAAAAAAAGGTTTTGATGCAGCTATAGTTGGAAGGCAGATTTATTTATTAGTAGTGTCTCTTGTAGCTTCCCTTCCCTCTCATGAGGTGAGGAGGGTGCAATTTCAGTGACTCTGCTGTAATTCTATAACTCTTCCACAGATGCTTTAATGTCAATCAATCCCGTCTCTCTGTAGTAGCTGACTGTCTCCCTAGCACTGCAATTCTATTCATTCAGTTCATATTGAATTCTATGGATGTATTAAAGGGACAGTTGGCTAGCATGGGGAGGACAGGGTTGATTGACTAGGCTTCTGTGCAAGAATTACAGTAGAATTACAGCACAGATGCAGAAATTGCAGCCTGCTGCTCCATAGAGGAGTTTGAATGGAAATGGTACTGGAAGGGAAGAATTGTACCTATAAGAGACGTTGCTAATAGTAGGAAAGTCTCCCTAAAATTAGTCTTCATTAAAACAATTTGAAGAAAAAATAGGAAAGCTAAAATTCATTTTGAAGTACAGTGGTTTTGAAAAAGAATACAAAATCATTAAAACACACTTTTTTTTTTAAAACTACTGTTGGGAAAAACTGTTTTTCTAAGGATTCTAGTAATGCTATACTGTTCTGATAGCCATACTGTTCTATATCTTTGATCATCTAAATGTAAGGGATATATTAAAATTAAATAGCAGGTTAAAGTGTATTCATTAAAAAAATACAGTTTGGCATTTCCTTCCTGATTTTTCACTCCAGTGACAATTTAAAAACACACATACCTAGTTTTTCATTTTTAAACTGGAATTTCTTATTTCAAGTACAGAATAAGCAGATATTTTTTGGGAATTTCAGATATGTTATTAACGTCCACAGATCAAAATCACAGACTTTAAAACCAGGCAAAGCTTAAGTTTGTCTTTTGAAAGTGATTTAACAGAATTTTAATGCTTTTGAGTTAATAAATGTGTGCTAATTTAGTTATATTTTATGATATTAAGATCATTATATGCATCCAGGCATAGTGCAGTGATTGAAAAACCTCACTGACTGTCATTGGGCTTTAATTTGCTGTGTTATGAAATTCATAAAGATATTGCTTATGCTATGAGAGACACACTTAGTAAAAGGTTTATATTATCCATCTATACCAGTATCTTCAAAATACATTTGCAATATGCTGCAGCTTTCAGATGCTTCTTTTTAATTTTTGATAGAGTAGTGATCTTATATAATCTTATATAAAACATGTATTAAGTCAGGAGATTCTTTCATCCAAATCTTCCAATCTAGAATACTTTTTTCCTACAACTTGTAGATTATTACCATCATTACTCTTTTTACCTATTTTGACCCTTTTCTATTTTTGCTATAGGTATTTCATTTTTTCATCCCTTTGTCAGTTTCATCAGTTTTGTTCCCTGAAATAAATAGGATGCACTATGCATTCAGATCAATAGGAAATAAAATTTAGTGCTATTTTTTCCTTGATACAAAATACCTGCCCCAGAACAGATGACATAAAAGGTATTTACTGAAGGAGTATTACAAGCTTTGATTAACTGTTGTACTAATTAATAATATTGATACAAGTTCTCTAAGATATCAACTTAGAGATATGGATAGATAGAATTATGGATAGAGTTAATCAAACCAGACTTTGGAAGATCTAGAGAGCTTTGTTCTCTCTGATCACAATTACTGTAGGCATAGTTATGTGACTACCTCATAGTTAATGACTGTATGGAGTTGTGTTCTGCTTCTGGTAAGGAACAAAAATCTCAAGATTCTAAGATGCATGTTTTTTACAGAGAAACAGAGAGGATTCAGTGCCTTTTTTTTTTTTTTTCCAGGGGCTTATTTGTCCTCCCTGCTGAATTATCAACTCTTCCACCCTGGACAGTCCATTGGCATTACTGCACCCTATGCATATCACCTCTGTTTGGTTGATTGAAGAAGAAAGTTCACCAGTGATGGATGCTCTGTCACACACTATTTGCCTAGTCTGCACTTACAATTATGCTTCTCTGTGACTTACAGAAACAGTGCAAATCCAAATGGTGAGCTGAATAATTTCCATGCTTCAATTTCAGGAACTCTTCAGGCACAGGAGGAAGCTCAAGTCAGCTCCTTTGATGAGGTAGCTCTGCATCATGTGTTTACAGTCTGGGAGAGTCAGAAATGTGATTTTCCATATGATAATAGTTTGGATTGTGTCTTCTCCTTTGTCTTTGTTTCTCCACTTGCTTATCCCCCAGATTTCAGCTTCATGCCACTTCACCGATGCTTTTGTAGATCTGGTGTAGCTGTGGACTTGAAATATTGTACTAAACCACTTACTAAAAGGGTTAGAAAAAAAGTAATATTTTTAACAAAATAACTTTTCCCATCACTTGCTCACAGAAGGACACAGACTGATAAAATACAGAAAGGGTAGTGCAGGGGCAGGATCAACCAGGTAAAAGCAACTTATTCTACAATTATTTTATTTTTATGATATAAAGAATGCCCCTGCTTCTTTTAGAATTTCAGTTGGAATTACCTGTTGAATGTATTCCCTCATGTAACTATTGTCACCTATGCAACTATTAAGGTTTTATTTTATTGGATAGGGCTTTTTCTCCTGAAAGCTAGTCCCTATTTTTCTTAGTCCTGGAACCCAAGGTTTTAGTGCACTGTCTTAAGTTTCTTGTATAAATTCTATGCTCTTAATAATTTCTTGTGTTTACTGCATGCTTACTATTTTCACATTCTATTTCAAATTTCTTCCTTCACTTTTATACAAGTGAAATTTCATCAAGTTTGTTCTCTGTCTTGAGAGAGGGTGCTCTCTTATCTCTGGGCCTTGCTTGAACTCAAGAGCAGTTAATTTCTTTCAAATATATAGTAAAGGTGTGAGAAATTCTTGCTCTTCCATTTGGTTTCTCAAGGGAAGTTATGTTAGTTATTTTTCTGTTACTTGAACTCTTTGACATATAAGGAAAGTCATTCAGAAATCTAATGAGAAAGGATATGATATTATGCTTCCATTATGCATCCTCACCTTTACTGGGAGGGTTTTTTTGTATGCAAGTTCACTGCCTTTGCCAGCTGAGCAAAGGTAAAGCTCTACAAGCTGGCTAGCATGAATGCAAGTATACAAAATGAAAATAACATATATTTGTACAGATTATGCTTCATGTTTCAGAAAAGGTCTTACAGTATATTTTTCCTACATTTGGATGACACAGGTGCAGTTAAAAAAATAATAATAATTTTTTTAGCTGTAGGCTGAGTCACATCTAGGCTGTGCAATATAATACTGCCCTTGGTCAGAATTAGATGAGAAAATATGTTATGATGTCAGGTTTATGCACTGAACTCTATTTTTTTTTCAGTGCACGCCATTAGATCTCCATATCGGGTTTTAGGATATATAGTAAAAAATTCAATAGAATTCTGAAACAAACTACAAAAGCAAATAATATATAATAGAATATATTATATAAATAATGTCATATCACGACATTTGATTGTTTCATTACCATCTGTGGCATAATACAAAAAAAGGACATGTTTAATGAGAATATTAATAGTGTGATGTTGTAATAATTTTGACAAAAGAACGTGAACATGCTGTGCCAGCATTTGACAGAATTTGTGTGACTGTTTTAATAAGAAACGGCTTTTACACGCCTCACTGATACCTGCACAGAACCTGTGCTTGTATGAGACTCGTCTAGACAATGATATTAATGGCTTCAGCTAACATGAGGCACAGACTGGGAAAAAGACAGGAGCTGTCTAGTTTATGCTCATTGTAAAGAAAAGTAAAGAAAGCATAGCAGCTTGGAGGAAGTAATTAAGGCTCAAAATAAAAGTGAAACCCCCGAGATTTATTAGATGTTCCTTACTTAGAATTATCGGCATAGTTTTGGAAATTTAACTGTTACTGGTTGAACATATAACAATGACCAGGAGTGTTTTCTTTTTCCTGTACCTACTTAGAAAATTGCAACCTTTTCTGCCAGATGTGTATATTAGAGCTATCCATTCCTTTCTGTCTCTTCATTGGGCTGCTGAGAAGACTGGTATGACCAGCAGGGCTAGGGAAACCATTGTCATGCTGTGCTCAGCACTGGTGAGGCCACAACTTTAGAACTGTGTTCAGTTTGAGGGCCCTCATTTCAAAGAGAACATTGAGATGCTGCTGTCCAGAGCAGCACAACAAAGTTGGGGAAGATCTGGAGCACAAGTCCTCTGAGGAGCAGCTGAGGCAGCTGGGGCTGTTTGCTGTGGAGAAAAGGAGGCTAAGAGGAAACCTCATTGCTCTCTACAATTACCTGAAAGGAAACTGCGGTGAGGTGGTGCTTCATCTCTTCTGCCATATTTCAAGTGAAAAGATGAGAAAAAATGACCCTAATTTGTGCCAGGGGAGGTTCAGATTAGATATTGAAAAGTTGGTTTTTTTTCACTGAAAGGGTTGTCAGAGCATTGGAATGGGCTGCAGAGGGAAGTGAAGGAGCTACCATCTCTGGAAGTGTTCAGGTGGTATCTGTATGTGGCACTTGGAGATCTGGTTTTGGGGTGATTATGGTAATAATTGGTTGACAGCTGACTGGGTGATTTTGAAGGTCTCTTCCAGTCTTGGTTATTCTGTGATTCTGAATTACTCTCTGTAAAAATATTACTATTGTGATTATTCAGAGACTGAAGCTGGATTTGGATGTGCTGCTCACATGACATTTGTGCCAGGTTAAAACATTTTGTTCCTATCCCACTCATCTCTCTTTTCCTATTTTTTTTTTCCTTTCTTTCAGAAGACCATGTTCTACCTAAAGGAGGAAAACCTTGCTATTGTTAAATACTCAAGACTTTTTTTATTGTCTAGACAGAATCCTTTTAGAGAGTTTTGATACATGTACATCTGCCAGCAAAGCAGAGGAGGTCAAATTAGGAAGTGGTAGGTCTCCATGTATGACCTGGGGAAGATAATCTGTTTGTAGAACTCTGCTGCAGCCAGAGAAGTTTGCCTGACCAATCTGATGTGGTCTATAGTGACCTTCATATAATTTGGATAATTTGCAGAGCACTGACTATGTCTTCTTTTCCAGATGGTGCTTAAGTATGTGTATTTTGACTTTAATATACAAATTGAGCTACACCTTTCCTTACCTGAAAGATTTCTTCACTTTTTTACAAATGAAATGGGAATAAGTTTATCTACCCTTTTTTTGTAATTTTAAGAATCCAGAGACAAAAGTTCTCTACAACACATTTATGACAGTTTATTTGTTAATATATTAACAGAAAACATTCTCTGATATGCAGCTTGAACTTTTTCATTCTTACTTTAATCCTATTACTGCTGTTTAAATCCCTGTTTATCATCCTGAGTGATTCTTCTCCTGCCTTGGATTTATACTCCCAAGATATTCAGGGACTGCTATCAAGTCCCCTTATTTCAGCAAGGAGGAAGCCATTATATATTTTATGTAAGAGGAAGCTGTGATATATTTAATATTTATTTGTCCATTTATAATTCTATTTCTGCATTGCTCTACCTTCCCTACAGTTTTGTGACAGTTTCTGTTGTCCAAAGTGCCTTTACCTTCTGGGTAGAATTTTATCAATAACAAATCTACAAAACAGTGTGAATTTCAGCTCTTCTCTTTCTTGAGTGACACAAAACCCTATGATGGTTTAAAAATTAGTTTTATACTGAGTACAAAGAGAAAGACTATGATTCTATTCTATAATATGTCTGGTTTCTTATGAACATCCCAAACCAATGGTGCCTTTATAAACTTGTGTCTAGGATGTTAATTATGTTCTAGCAAAAATACTTGTCTAATTCAGTGCTGTGATCAGTGCAGTAATTAACTTTTAATGGCTGCATTGTCACAGTTGTGTAGAAAACCAGCTCTGACATTCATGCCAGGCACCAGAGAAACACAGGAACAAGACAGTCTTTTCAGCTAAGAGTTCACAGTCTAAATAAACCCAAACAACTAAGAAAAGATGGCAAAAAAGAAAAGAATGAATCATAAGACAGGAATTAGAAGAAAATAAGAAGACACAGTGGTCAGCATGTGGTTACTGGTTTCACACATGGGAAGTCCTGTGGCTTTCTTAAGACAGCAAAAATTCTTTCTCTCATTGAGTATGTTTCAAGTAATTTTCAGACATTTGCATTAAAGAAAAATCCATGTTTCATTTTCTGTATTTCTGATCTGTCCAGATGACATTGTGTTGACTGTTTTTTCTAACTGATCTCTTTGTTACTTTTCTCTCCCCATTTCTTTGATTTGTATTTGGTCATCTTCTTAAGTACATCTTCAGTACTTAAGTACATCTTCAGTACTCTCCAATCTTTGCATTTAACAGGATAATATATTGGTAATAATTTACATGTTATTAAAATTTTAGAATGTGTTTTTGTCATAATAGATATGTGACAGCATTTTTAAATTTCACAGAGAAACAAACCAAAGCAGATACTTGTTACTTGCAAGGAATGCAGACAGGTAACCCTGGCTGCAGCAACCTTTCCTTTCAAAAAGTCACCAAGGCCTGAATGTAGATTCACTGCTAAGGAGAGGTGTTACCTTAGCTGATGTTACAAATCGATGAAACTCTTTTAATAGTGAAAATAGAAATAAACCGTTGACTCATGTGCAAAGGAAGGAAGCTGTTGTTCTGGATCACTGGACCTATAGCATCATTTCTATATATTTAAAGAAAAAAACAAAAAGTAAAATCATAACTATTATTTACAAGACAGACAATTTTCACGTTTGCAAATTTTTATGTAAAAGTTATGAAATCCAAGTTCAGTTTTTATCCCTTATAAGGTCTCTGTCATCAGGAGAGACCTTTTTTGTATTAATTTTCACCCAAATGGTCAAAAACCTCAGGAATCTGGTCATGGTCATTGTTCAGCCAATAATTTAAGA